>NC_079228.1:38036950-38076950 GCF_029633865.1 Lampris incognitus | reverse complement strand
GGCTGTGTCTGCAGGTGGGAAGCCAGATGTGGGTATGTGTCCTGGTCCCTACACTACCGCCTCCTCTGGTCGGTCGGGGCGCCTGTTCGGGGGGGAAGCAGAACTGGAGGGAATAGCGTGATCCTCCCATGCGCTGTCCCCCTGGTGAAACTCCTCACTGTCAGGTGAAAAGAAGCGGCTGGTGACTCCACGTGTATCGGAGGAGGCATCCCAGATAGCATCCGGATGTGGGCCACTTCAGGCAAGGATGCAGCACTGATGGCCTTCTTCTGGCTCTGACAAAATGGATGTGAGCCTGAAGTGGCCCACATGTATAGTAGCAAATATGGCTCAAATGTGCCAAATCAAATGTGGGCCTTTTTTGGCAAAGATGCGGTGCTCTGGGCAACATGTGATCTGGATGTGACCCTGAAGTGGCCCGTGTGGTAAATGGTGAATATGGCCCAAATAACACACAACAAATATGGCCACCTTTGGCAAATATGTGGCACATGTGGCATTGCTATGGCTTGATTCTGGCCCAGATCTGGCAAACAGGAGCGGACCGCCCAAGTGCCATCATTCCACGCGGTATGTGGGCCGGATGACGTGTCAGGTGTGGGACGGGTCCGGGCCACAGCAATTTTGCTATCTGGGATCTGGTAGTCTGCAGCCCTCCCCCGGATCAGCAGAGGGAGTGGCGCAGCGACCGGGAAGCCTCGGAAGAGTGGGGTAAATTGGCCGGATAAAATTGGGAAGAAAAAATAAAATCGGGCCAAAATCACGTCGAGTTCAAGATTTGTAGTTATGACGATTTAAATCTGATGACCGAGTTTGGACGGAAGTTCAATTCCCTTAACATATGAATGGGAATGATGATTTGTGACGTGCTGTTGTGTGTCCGTACAGAGACCTCGGCTCGGTCCTGAGCCTAAAATGCAAACTTCAAAAACATTATTTCAACTTTGGCCAAAAGAGCGGCTGCGGGCTTTAGGGGGTTTCACTTTCCACTTAGCAACAGAAGGGCTTTTCAAACTCCAAACATCCATGTAGCGCTGAAGGCTGTAAAACAGAGGGGGACAGAGACGCCTAAGTACCAGAGGTCTTTTGACATCACCGTGAAACATTTTTTGGTAAAACCGTGGTAAATTACAGTGTTACCGTGACAACAGTTGGTGTGGCGGGGGGGTTTGAGACTTTGTGTGTGTGTGTGCGCGTGCGCATTCGTCTTAACGTGTTGCAAGATGCGGTGGTATGTGAGGAATGAACAGGATTTCACACAACATCAGCAAGTCGCTGCCATGGTGGAATGCGACAAGCACGCACACACTGCAACGACACCAACAATCACACAAACATCAAAGAGGGTTGCATCGGTTCATCTGGATACAACGTTTCTAATCATGGTATCCAGATGAACCGATGCAACCTTCTTTGATGTTCTTACCCGGATTATTGAGCATCAGACAATAACACACACACACACACACACACATGCAAACCAGGCGACAATTACACAAACGTGCTAAAACAGCAACGGAGACAGAACGACACAAATACGCTCCGACAAACAAGCTCAGAATTACATCGACACAAAGACAACACACACACACATCCATCTTGTGCCATGTGACCACTGTAACAACAATACACAAGCAGAAGAGGGCAGTAAGAAAAAGAGATGGGGGGGCGGGATGGGGGGGTATGGGGGGGTGGAGTGTTTTCACTGAACGGTGGATAGAGAATGAAAGAAAATATAAGATGAGATCTTAAGGGTAGAACGAGTAGGATTTCCCTTAAAAAAAAAAAAATCCATCCATAGACTCTTGTGAAACTACTCCTTCTCGACTTATGAATTTTTTGATTTTGAGACGACAACCGAGACCAGCAGGGACGGCAGGTGACCAGTGAACAATACCATCTGGCTTCTTATTGGGGGTTTTTTTGTTGAGTGGTTGCTACAAGGGGGCCCTGTGATGGCCTGGTGGCCTGTCCAGGGTGTCTCCCCGCCTGCCGCCCAGTGACTGCTGGGATAGGCTCCAGCATCCCTTTGACCCTGAGTAGGATAGGTGGTTTGGATAATGGGTGGATCTATTGATCCCCATGGGGAAACTACGCTCTGCCTTTAACCCATCCCAGCTGTGTAGCGAGGAGCAGCGGGCAGCCGCCGTGCAGCACCCGGGGACCAACTCCAGTTCGTCTGGCCGTGCCTTGCTCAGGGGCACGGACAGGAGTATTAACCCTAACATGCGTGTCTTTTTGATGGCGGGGGGAAACCGGAGCACCTGGAGAAAACCCACCACAGACACGGGGAGAACGTGCAAACTTCACACAGAGGACGACCTGGGATGACCCCCCCCCCCAAGGTTGGACAACCCAAGGGTTCGAGCACAGGACCTTCTTACTGTGAGGCGACAGCGCTAACCACTGTGCCACCAAGAAGAGATCGTCCCTGGGTGGACTCGAACCACCAACCCTTCGGTTAACATCCAAACGTGCCACTGGACGTGTGTGGCGGTGTCTGTGAGACCCTGTCCTCTTGTCTGCATTTTCTTATCTTTCTTATTTTGCAGTGTACGGGACGTTTCTGGGCGTTAACCTTTGGACGGTGGGACTCTATAAAAATGTAGCAACCCGGCGCCAGATCGAGATCGTAACCACGCACCCAAGAGGAAGCTACAACAATGGCAGACACAGCACCGAAAAGATGCAAAAATAGCCATGCGAAACGCCAAGCGGACAAAGCTCGTTCCAAAATGAGAGCCAATCTTGGGTCGGCTTTCACCCACTGGTGAGAACTGAGTGACGCGGAGATGGCTTGTACACTGGGATGTCTCCTGGCAACTGTCGTCGGGGGGCGTGTCCTTCTGGTGATGTTAAACCGGGGGGAGGGGCTAACTTTGAATGTCGTGTTGTGTTCAACGTCGAGCCCAAAAACGAAACGGTGCGACACGGCCCACTTCGCTGTAGCCCGGGCTCATTTTGGAGGTGTGCGGGTCAGGTCGGGTTCAGGTGGTGAATTAACACATATTTTAGCGGGTTGGGCAATGCGGCTTGACTCTCATAACGGGTCGGGCGGGTTAAAAAAAATCCTGACCCGCGCATCACTAATGGGCCTGTCACCAGATCTGTGGTCAACGGGCCAGTATGATCGCCGGCCCATCGCCGGTCTGATCGCTGGCTTACGTGCTTGGCAGCCTAAAGGCACTACCCTGGGTCAAAATGAATGGGCGGACTTGGGTTTTTGACTCGATGCCCGATTCTGTCTGAAGGTGCCCTTAAGGGTTCTGACCTCACGCGACTCAAACCAGGGCTCAGAAGAAAGCCCGTCCGAACAGTTCGGAGCCACAAATAACAAATAATCATTTCAAACCCGTAATTCGTGAGGATGCCCGGTTCTCAAACCGAGGCGGTCGATTTTAAAAAGACCTCCGTGCTGGGATGTGACCGCGTGTATGCCTGCGACTTGTTTCGTGCTCCTAGACCTGGTTTGGTAGAGGGCACTTACGCTTGTTTCCTTCTGAAGTAAATCACCGCGCCGATGGCGAGGGCCAGAGCGATGATGATGCCGATGACGATCCCGGCAATGGCTCCGTCTGAAAGACCCTCGGCCAGCGCTCCCTCCTCTGTCAAATTCAGAGGTCGAAGGTTAGATTCTTTATGCAACACATTTCACACTCGAAGCATCAGTGTTTACAGAGATGAGCAGAATAAAAGACATAAACAAAGGCTTTAAAAAAAGTATGTCCAAAATAATATACACCTCAAAATACAATTGGACATTCTGCACAATTCCGGTGACTGTGGCTTTTACCGTTAGCAGCCCACCTCCACTACCCAGAACTGTGCCGTGTCGCTCTGTGCACAGCTCATTCCAGTAAAGCCCAGTTTGGATCTTGATGGGTTTCCGTGATATAGAGAGCGAACTTGGCCGAGTTCATCACCATGCTGCCCAACCGACGCCTTTTTTCCTCCCAAATTACATCCGGCCAATTACCCCACTCTTCCAAGCCGTCCTGGTCACTTCTCCACCCCCTCTGCTGATCCGGGGGAGGGCTGCAGACTACCACGTCTCCTCTGATACGCGTGGAGTCGCCAGCCACTTCTTTTCACCTGACAGTGAGGAGTTTCACCAGGGGGACATAGCACATGGGAGGATCACGCTACCCCCCCCAGTTCCCCCTCCCCCCTGAACAGGCACCCCGACCGACCAGAGGAGGCACTAGTGCAGCGACCAGGACATATACCCACATCCGGCTTCTCACCCGCAGACACGGCCAGTTGTGTCTGTAGGGATGCCCGTCCAAGCCGGAGGCGACACGGGGATTCGAACCGGCGATCCCCGTGTTGGTAGGCAACGGAATAGACCGCCACGCTACCCGAATGCAGCGCTTCCACATTTAGCTCTGTAGTATTCACACTATAATATGGGTAAGACTTGTTTAACTATGAGATGGTAACTAATATCCCCGCTGGGCGCTGAACAGTGCTTGATGGTGATTGGTTCATAATACATGCAGGTGGAGGTTGTCAGTCTGAGTATATGAAGTTTGACTTCCTGCAAGACAGTCAACCTGTATGCCTCCTGTATACCAAATAAATACCTTGATTTATAGCATGCTGCCATCTGGATTTGATATTGTACACACTGTACAAAACAAGATCAACTCTTTTTCTCGCCTACTGCCGCTTGTCCTAAACTCAAACTGTGTGTATATGGTCAACAACACAAGATGTTGCAGACCATGTAAGATCTCCTGGATGGGACGCAGGACAGATTTACACCAGTCCAGCGCCGATAAGCTTTATTCTGGGTCTAATCTGGCAAATTTAGGCTCAAATATCGACGTTGACGTGTGAAATGCCTCCGGACTGTGGTTACTACCACCACTCCCAGCTCAACTGTCTGAGAGTCAAGCTGAAAACAGCCCCTGGATAAAGCAATAGTCCACATCGAAGTGGAGGTCGCTCCCAAAATTTAGCCTGAATTTGGATGAAATAATTTTGTCGTATTTTACGTATATCACCAAGGCTTGATTTATGTATGAACTGACTTTACATTTCACTTGACATATATTTGCCTGGTTTACTTGACTTATAAAAGACTTTAGCAGATATAAGACAAAGACTCTCATTTGAAATTGAGCTCCTCGTTTTTTTTTTACATGGTAAAAAAAAAAAAAAAACACTAGCAAGAGTTGAAACTTAAATTTGTTTCCTGGTGTTCAAATCTAAGTGAATAAACTGACCTTTGACAGACAGCTTGAGGCTTTCCGAGCGGCTCAGGCCGGTGACGGCGTTGTGCGCCTCGCAGGTGTACGTCCCCGTGTGCTTGTAGATGGCCTTGTCGATGGCGAACACGGACGTCTTGACAGCGGAGGCGGTGCCGTTGAACTTCCAGGTGAACGTGGCCGCGGGGATGGAGATGGCCGAACATTGGATAGACACAGGGTCGTTGACCTCCACCGCATCCTCGCCTGTTACCGTGACTGATTCAGGACCGTCTGGAGACAGAGGCGGGAGAGTCCGGTTCAAGACCGACACATCTTTTATTTTTTTGGACCCCCCCCCCTTCCCCCCAATCGTACTTGGCCAATTACCCCACTCTTCCGAGCCGTCCCGGTCACTGCTCCACCCCCTCTGCTGATCCGGGGAGGGCTGCAGACTACCACATGCCTCCTCCCATACATGTGGAGTCGCCAGCCGCTTCTTTTCACCTGACAGTGAGGAGTTTCACCAGGGGGATGTAGCCCGTGGGAGGATCACGCTATTCCCCCCCGGTTCCCCCTCCTCCCCCCCGCGAACAGGTGCCCCGACCGACCAGAGGAGGCGCTAGTGCAGCGACCCAGACACATACCCACATCTGGCTTCTCACCTGCAGACACGGCCAAGTGTGTCTGTAAGGACGCCCAACACCAAGCTGGAGGTAACGCGGGGATTCAAACCGGCGATCCCCATGTTAGTAGGCAACGGAATAGACTGCCACACCACCCGGACGGCCCTACCCATCCTTTGTGACACTGTCAGCCCTGTCTTCTGTGCTTTCCTAAACACCACCTCAAGATGCCTGATCCCTGGGCGTCCGGGTAGTGTGGCGGTCTATTCCGTTGCCCCGTTACCAACACGGGGATGTCCGGTTCGAATCCCCGCGTTATCTCCAGCATGGTGTTGGGCGTCCCAACAGACCCAATTGGCCGTGTTTGCAGGTGGGAAGCCAGATGTGGGAGTGTGTCCTGGTCGCTGCACTGACGCCTCCTCTGGTCGGTCAGGGCGCCTGTTCAGGGTGGAGGGGGAACTGGGGGGAATAGCGTGATCCTCCCACACGCTACGTCTCCCTGGCGAAACTCCTCACTGTCAGGTGAAAAGAAGCGGCTGGTGACTCCACGTGTATGGGAGGAGACATGTGGTAGTCTGCAGCCCTCCCCCGGATCGGCAGAGAGGGCGGAGCAGCGACCGGGACGGCTCTAACGGCAAGCAGGAGTCATTATCAGGGACGTGTTGCTTAATTAATATCATCTTTTTTTTTTTCCAAACTACATTTACAAGATTTGATTTGATTTTATTCAAGATATGAGCGAAGAAATTTTCTTAAAATGACCTTCCAAGGATAGGACAATGTTTTAAGCCCACCATCATTAATGCCTCCAAATCTGCTATGACTGTACCACTATAGCTGATCTTTACAAGTACGTAAAGCTGACGGATTAGAGCCTATGTAATAACACCGTTAAGCGTGTAACATTTAGTAACTCAAGGAAGGTTGAATCAGTTCATCCGCACACAACGTTTACCGAGAGGAACGTCTCATCACTCATCTAATGCCCCTTTTCCACTGCATGGTACCGGCTCGGCTCAGCTCTACTCGCTTTTTTTGGTTTTCCGTTGAGCAAAAGTTAGGGACCGTACCTGGTACCAGGTACTTTTTTTGGTACCACCTCCCAAGTGAGCTGAGCTGATACTAAAAGGTGACATGAAAATACCAATCTAAATAAATAAATAAAATATAAATAAAGATATGTGTATACATTTATATCTATTTAAATATAAATAAAATCTTAAAAAAAAAAAAAAAAAACGAGTCAAAATGCCACAAATGACCAGCGGGGCTTCGCCGTGAGGGCATACTATCTGCAGTGGAAAACGAAATCCCAAAATCTCGAGCTGAGCCAGTACCACACAGTGGAGAGGGGGCATCAGTGACCTCTTCAGTCTCAACTGACTGCCGGTGCCCCACCCTTATAAACAATACAGCGGCATAACGACCGAAACCAACAACCGGCTTCATATGCAAACATGAGCGTGACCTTCAACTAGAGTCACAATGGCCATGTGTACTATTACCAGAGGGTTGGGGAATGTTTGCAATCACAGCATTGTAAGATGGTGACAGATGTACTCTTAGCCCCCCCCCCACCAGTTGGTCACGCCCATATTTGCATATAAATTTACCAACCACTCTTCTGCCGACGAGATTATCGAGTATAGATTATGACGAATTGATGACTTAATTGATTATGGCTAATGCCTATTGCAAACTGTTCTCTTCTCTAACATGTCTTTTCTCTCTCTCTGAATGATGTCTTCCCCTTTCTCTTTTTCTGTTTGTATGGTGTCATGTGAGTCTCTCTTGCATGCATGTGCAGTCGGTTCTCCTCCCAGGTCTCCGTGGTGATGGTGGCCGCCATTTGGATGCTGCCTGCCCTTCCACTCCTCACCTAAGTTTTTCTTATTACATGATGATGCTGGCCGCGTGGCTTGGGTCCTGGACTGCTCCGTTGGCACGTGGACACTGCTTGGCATCCTGTGCATCATGTTCTTCATAAATTTTATGTCCATTATAATTCTGTTATCCTCTTTCAATGTTGTATTATGTAAATTGCGTGAACACAACATCCATTGCACGCTGTCCGTCTTGGGAGAGAGATCCCTCCTCTGGTGCTCTCCCTGAGGTTTCTTCTTATTTTCTCTCCCTGTTAAAGGGGTTTTTAGGGAGTTTTTCCTTATCCGATGAGAGGGTCTAAGGACAGGATGTTGTGTTGCTGTTAAGCCCACTGAGGCAAATTTGTAATTTGTGATATTGGGCTATACAAATAAAATTGATTTGATTTGACTTGATGAAACCGGTCGTTGGTTTGGGTCGTTATGCCACTGTATTGTTTCTAAGGGTGGGACACCTCCAGTGAGGCCACTTAGATGATGATGAAACGTTTCTGTCAATACACATAGTATCCAGATGAACTGATTCAACCTTCTCTGATGTTCTTACCTGCATTGTTGAGCCTGCATCCAGACATGTTTAGTAGCATTTAGAATAGAACCAAGACCCTGTGATGTGTTGCTTTAATTGCTGTCCCCGCCAGATCTCTACCGTGGTCTGTTTATGAAATTAACCATACTGTAACCCCTGCGTCACCTCCCTCCTACACATTCCGCCCCACCCGTGTATCCCTCCCAAGGTTCAACCCAAACCTACACCCTTGCCATGACCTCTGTGATTTCACTATGACCCAATGAATTCTCCCAGCGGGTGAAACGCTGTGTGTTTAATGGAGGCACTACAGTAGAATCTTTATTTATCATGTTTAGGATGTGCCCACCTTTCAAAAAGAACTCTTAATGAGAGGGGGGGGGGTCAAAGGTCAGAGGGTTGTGATTAACTTGTGGAGGTCTCTCTGGCTTCAGAAGATGCCAACAGGATGAGAACAGGGAGCCAAGTTAAATCAATCAGATTTCCCCTTATCAACTCACAGTTGACCACCATCTTGTAGCTGGCGGTGTCCGTGTTCACAGCGTTGGACAGTTGACATGTGAACTCCCCGTTGTCCTCCTTCTCCACCGCCTTGATCATCACGACGCTCTGGTCCTCAGAGATCACTATGTGGTTGCTAGGAGACAGAGGCTTGTTGTCTTTCATCCACGCCTTTCTCACCACGGTGCCCTTCGCCGCCTGGCAAGTGAGGTTGGCTGCGTGGATTCCGGCGATGAGGGTGGCGGTGGGACCAGTGACTGTGGTGCCAGAGATGGCCTCTGGAGAGGGAGACAGAGAGACAGAGCGAGAAAGAATGAGTGTATGTGAGAGAGACAAACAGACAGAAGAACAGACAGACAGGAAGTGATGAACAGACCGACAGCCATTAGGAGAGAGAGAGACATAAAGACAGGGTGAGAGAGTGAGACAGACAGACAGACAGACAGACAGACAGACAGACAGACATTAGCAGAGGATGAGGAAGCAGGTTTAGGAAGTAGAACAGAACATTAAAGAAAATAGACCCCACAGTCTATCATCAGTATCAGTTCTTTGACAAATCAGATCTCAGACTTTCACACACGGTCTGCCTGTGTCTGTCTGTCTTTCTCTCTGTCTGTCTGCCTGTGTCTGTCTCTCTATCTGTCTGACTATCTGTGTCTGTCTGTCTGTCCATCTGTCTGTCCGTCTGTCTATCTCTGTCTGTCTGTCCATCTGTGTCTGTCTGTGCTTGTCCGTCTGTTTGTCTGTCGCTCTGTCTGTGTGTGTCTGTGTTTCTGTCTGTCTCTCCTATCAGACTAACACAGGAAAATCCCCCCTGTGACCTCAGGGTGTTCTGAAAGAGCATCCTCCCACCGAGCAGGTTTTGGATACACAAACACACACACACAAACACACACACACACACACACACACACACACACACACACACACACACAGAGTTTGTAAACTGCTGCCAAATGCAAAACACCCCCACAAAAAGAAAAAGGGAACAAATACATTCCAGGGCAGTAACGACACACCGCAGGACACACTCTCTGTTTCTGCGTCTCCACACCTTGACGGAGGGACGGTATAGAGACCGTCATACATTTGCTATGCAGGTTTTTATGACCTAGACTTTGACTAACGTGTGCGACATTCAGCGGCCTCGTGTCCTCGGGGTACCTGGACAACAACACGGGCTTCACTTCGCTTGTTCTGCACGAGTCGGTGATCCACTCGCCGCAGCCGGCCTTCACGCACACCCCGTAAGGCGACTGTGTGTGTGCGCCCGATTCTGCTGGCAGACAAGTGTTACCTGGTACCTGGTGCACATGGAAACTGGATTTCTCTCTCTCTTCAACACAGACCATCACCAACTCGCTTCTTTTGATAGTTGGAGGTAAAAATTGTCTCGCTAGTTTCCATTTTGTCCCCGTCTACGTGTCTGTGATATGATCTGAGCCTCCACCTGTTTGACTCGCACTTTCTTACTGTTATAATGAGCGTGCTACACTTATATCATATTTAGTTAAATCTTCATCTTCATCTTCAGCTGCTTCTCCGGGGTCGGGCCGTGGTGGCAGCAAGCTAAGTAGGGCACTCCAGACGTCCCTCTCCCCAGCAGCGCCCTCCAGCTCCTCCTGGGGGATCCCAAGGTGTTCCCAGGCCAGACTGGACATGTAGTCCCTCCACAATGATATTGTCCCTGTCCACAATGGGACAATATCTGAATTTCACCCTAATACAATAACATAAAAAAATGACAACTGGGGTGTCTGCGTAGCGTAGCAGTCTATTCCGTTGCCTACCAACACAGGGATCGCTGGATCAAATCCCCGTGTTACCTCCGGCTTGGTCGGGCGTCCCTACAGACACAATTGGCTGTGTCTGCAGGTGGTGAGACGGATGTGGGTTATGTGTCCTGGCAGCTGCACTAGCGCCTCCTCTGGTCAGTCGGGGGTGCCTGTTCAGGGGAGAGGGGGAACTGGGGGGAATAGCGTGATCCTCCCACGTGCTACAGCCCCCTGGCGAAACTCCTCAGTGTCAGGTGAGAAGAAGCGGCTGGTGACTCCACGTGTATGGGAGGAGGCATGTGGTAGTCTGCAGCCCTCCCCGGATCGGCAGAGGGGGTGGAGCAGAGACCAGGACGTCTCGGAAGAGTGGGGTAATTGGCCAGATACAGTTGGGGACAAAAAGGGGGGGGGATACCCCCAGATAAATAAAATATCGAATTAATGCCAGTCTTCGCACTGTAGTACGCTGTACACTGCATTTATATTTGAGATATTTCTGTTTAGAGACTGGTTTCCATATCAGGAATAGAGATAATCTACATTTACCATTTATTTGTTATCAATGTGGCCAAACCTCTGACCCCTTAGGAGGGCTTGGCCGTTGGGAATGTATTACCTCTGATTGGCAGAGCTGAAACTACGGCTACAGAAATTTGCATACCCAAACCGCCACCCGGGTAGACATTAATAGATAAATGGACAGAATCAGCGGCCAAAGCACCGCCAACTGAAACCTGGTCGGCGAGCACAGATCCTCACCAGTGACAGTGACCCGGGCCACTGAAGACGAGGCGTAGCGCTGCGTCTTGGCGTTGAAGGCTTTGCACGAGTAGTTCCCACTCTGCTTCTCGCCGACATTGCTCAGAACCAGCTTCGGCCCCGTCTCCTTCAGCATCAAGTCTCTGTTGTACCACTGGAACGAGGCCGGCGGGCTGGACCGGGCCGAGCAGGACATAGTGATGTTGGAGCCCTTCCTGACCACCTCGGCAGAAGGCGTGGCTGTCATGGCAATGTCCTCTGGTCCATCTGTGATAGGAACAGCATGGGGAGAAAAGAGTTAAGGTCCACACCACTGTTTTCAGGATGCAAGACCAGCTGCCCACCGGCACCAACACAGTTCATCTAGTCTTACTCGTCACACGCAGTTCTGCTGGTGACGCAATCTGGACTGGCGCTTTGTTTGGTTTTGTTTTTGTTAAGTGAAAATCGCCCCCCTCCCCCCCGCCCCTTTTTCCCCCCAATTGTACCCGGCCAATTACCCTACTCTTCCGAGGCGTCCCGGTCGCTGCTCCACCCCCTCTGCCGATCCGGGGAGGGCTGCAGACTACCGCATGCCTCCTCCGATACATGTGGAGTCGCCAGCCGCTTTTTTTCACCTGACAGGAGTTTCACCAGGGGCATGTAGTGTGTGGGAGGATCATGCTATTCCCACCAGTCCCCTCCCCCTCAACCCAAACAGGCGCCCCGACAGACCAGAGGAGGCGCTAGTGCAGCGACCAGGACACACACCCACATCCGGCTTCCCACCCACAGACACAGCCAATTGTGTCCGTAGGGATGCCCGACCAAGCCGCAGGTAACAAGGGGATTCGAACCGACGATCCCCATGTTGGTAGGCACCTGAATAGACCGCTACGCCACCCAGATGCCCCCCCTCTAACTCTACGCCACAGGGGTCGTTTTAACACCCGCCAACAGGAAGTAGAGTGACCTCACGTCTTCTGACTGCTGCACGTGCCACATCTTTCTACGCCTCATGTCACACAACTTGAACCGCCATAAATGTGCTACACAAATACACTTGCCCTTCCTAACGTACCACGTACACCTCTGGAAATAACGTCTCTGCAGCCTGTTTCTGCCACGGCTACTTCTGTTCACGTCTCTAATATACAATGTCGCTGATATACGATGTCTCTAATACAAGATGTCTCTAATATAAGATGTCGCTAAGATAAGATAAAGTGTCTCTAACATAAGATGTCCCTTATATGTCTCTCATATAAGATGTCTCTAATAAGATATCTCTCATATAAGATGTCTCTAAGATGTCTCTCATATAAGATGTCTCTAAGATGTCTCTCATACAAGATGTCTCTAATATAAGATGTCGCTAAGATACGATAAAGTGTCTCTAACATAAGATGTCCCTAATATGTCTCTCATATAAGATGTCTCTCATATAAGATATCTCTCATATAAGATGTCTCTAAGATGTCTCTCATATAAGATATCTCTCATATAAGATGTCTCTCATACAAGATGTCTCTAATATAAGATGTCGCTAAGATAAGATAAAGTGTCTCTAACATAAGATGTCCCTTATATGTCTCTCATATAAGATGTCTCTAATAAGATATCTCTAAGATGTCTCTCATATAAGAGATCTCTCATATAAGATGTCTCTAAGATGTCTCTCATATAAGATGTCTCTAAGATGTCTCTTATACAAGATGTCTCTAATATAAGATGTCGCTAAGATAAGATAAAGTGTCTCTAACATAAGATGTCCCTAATATGTCTCTCATATAAGATGTCTCTAATAAGATATCTCTCATATAAGATGTCTCTAAGATGTCTCTCATATAAGATGTCTCTAAGATGTCTCTCATATAAGATGTCTCTAAGATGTCTCTCATACAAGATGTCTCTAATATAAGATGTCTCTAATATAAGATAAAGTGTCTCTAACATAAGATGTCCCAAATATGTCTCTCATATAAGATGTCTCTAATAAGATATCTCTCATATAGGATGTCTCGAAGATGTCTCTCATATAAGATATCTCTCATATAAGATGTCTCTAAGATGTCTCTCATATAAGAGATCTCTCATATAAGATGTCTCTAAGATGTCTCTCATACAAGATGTCTCTAATATAAGATGTCGCCAAGATAAGATAAAGTGTCTCTAACATAAGATGTCCCTAATATGTCTCTCATATAAGATGTCTCTAATAAGATATCTCTCATATAAGATGTCTCTAAGATATCTCTCATATAAGATATCTCTCATATAAGATGTCTCTAAGATGTCTCTCATATAAGATGTCTCTAAGATGTCTCTGATACAAGATGTCTCTAATATAAGATGTCGCTAAGATAAGATAAAGTGTCTCTAACATAAGATGTCCCTAATATGTCTCTCATATAAGATTTCTCTAGTAAGATATCTCTCATATAAGATGTCTCTAAGATGTCTCTTATATAAGATATCTCTCATATAAGATGTCTCTAAGATGTCTCTCATATAAGATATCTCTCATATAAGATGTCTCTAATATAAGATGAGATGTCTCTAATATAAGATGTCTCTCATATAAGCTCGTGACCAGATGAAAGCCATACAGGCTAGCTGGGGTGTGCTGATGAATGCTGGGCGACTGAGGCATGAGGGCACCTCGTCCTTTTCACAGCTGGCTCGTAGCGCCTGTGGGAGCACCGTCTCTATGGAGACGTTCACAACATTCTGTTTAAATAGGTAATACTGTTTATCCACCTGCAGTCCTGATGGAGGGGGGGGTTACCCAGATAGGAGACACTCACCGCTGGTACTATCTGGTACTATTTGGCGCTATTTGGTATATTGAGGAATTTTCTGTCATACTGAGGGGGATACAGGAGTCTTTATTGATTTATGTATGCTCTTTTTATAGATATGTGTCTCAGGACAGTCGATGCCACACCATCAAGCCTGATTCCTCACCGGTTTCACATATCTTTGATGGAGAGTGGTGGACATCGGTGTAAAATCCCAGGTGAGTCACCGGATTTTGAGGTTTTAATGTATTTTGAGGGGGTGGGTGAGGAATGAAACTGAAAGGCATTTCAGCAGGAAGCTCAGCGACCGAAAGCCCATCAGTGGCGTGAGTGGGTCATCGTAACGACTCCTTCAGACTACACGGTAATCCTGTCTATCTGGCGTGCTAGTAACTGACGAGTAAACAGTCCTGAAAACAGCTGACTTGATCCACGATGTCTGTTTATGTTTCTACTGACACAACAGAAGAACACAAGGTTAGTGTCCTATGGATAAGATAAGTCATGACGCTACAACCAAGACATCTTTCCTTATCCCTTGACCATGTCTGCACATCTGCTGAGATTAGTGCAGACAGACGCCACCACTGGACGCCCTGTTCCTGATCAAAGAACTGTGAGAAATGTAGACAAATACAGATATACAGGATACACAAGTCTGTGTTTGGAGCACTGGATACTTAAGCCAGGAAAGTAAAGGTCACTTAGCCAATTACCCCACTCTTCCGAGCCATCCCGGTCTCTGCTCCACCCCCTCTGCCGATCCGGGGAGGGCTGCAGACCACCACATGCCTCCTCCCATACACGTGGAGTCGCCAGCCGCTTCTTTTCACCTGACAGTGAGGAGTTTCACCAGGGGGGATGTAGCGCATGGGAGGATCACGCTATTCCCCCCAGTTCCCCCTCCCCCCCCCCCGAACAGGCGCCCCGACCCACCAGAGGAGGCGCTAGTGCAGCGGCCAGGACACACACCCGCATCCGGCTTCCCACCCGCAGACATGTGTCTGTAGGGACGCCCGACCAAGCCGGAGGTAACACGGGGATTCGAACCGGGATCCGCGTGTTGGTAGGCAACGGCATATACACGCCCCAAAGATCACTTCATTCATCATAAAGATTGCTTCATCACTAAAGCTAGGCTTTCTTCCAGTACAACCACACATGTAGATCTGGTCTGCCTGGGAGTTGCTCCATTCACCTGAAAGCTCAACATTCACTGGTGTTATGGACGTCATTTGACGTAAGAACAACACAACAATCCTGTTATGTAAATTTTGATTCTTACAGAAACACGCCAGTCACTTTGATTTATGCTACTTTCCATTCAGCTTCGGGAATCTGAATATCCAGCACCCTCCTGGTGAGGGATGTTGGACTATCTGTGATTGCACCAACAACTCAAATTGCTCTGGATAGAAACATCCCTAAGATGCTTAAAATGTACATGGTGGGGCGTCCGGGTAGCATAGCAGTCTATTCCGTTGCCTACCAACACGGGGATCGCCGGTTCGAATCCCCGTGCTACCTCCGGCTTAGTCAGGCGTCCCTACAGACACAACTGGCCGTGTCTGCGGGTGGGGAGCCGGATGTGGGTATGTGTCCTAATCACTGCACTGGCGCCTCCCCTGGTCGGTCGGGGGAACTGGGGGGAACAGCATGATCCTCCCTCGTGCTACGTCCCCCTGGTGAAATTCCTCACTGTCAGGTGAAAAGAAGCGGCTGGTGACTCCACATGTATCGGAGGAGGCATGTGGTAGTCTGCAGCCCTCCCTGGATCAGCAGAGGGGGTGGAGCAGAGACCGGGACGGTTCAGACAGCATCCCTCCCCCCCAAAAAAACTTACATGGTGGGTCCAACCAATATTTTCCTTTGTCATATAGTAAGTCTAAAGGCCTATTCTATATACATATATATATAACTTTGTTAAAAGAAACACAACGGTAGGGAAGGTGCTCAACAAATAAGGAGCAAAATAATCCAGTGAGTCAAGTATATAGTGTGTAGCGAATTCAGAGGGCAGCCGGGAACCGCCTCAGCTGGAACCCAAACCTGGGTCGCCTGCACCACGGGCGACAGCGCTAACCAGTCAACTAAAGGGTCCGACCTGTTAGCCAACCGGCTTGTGAGTCTAGTCATCCGTGATCGTTACACTTATACATAAGTTGTGTTTATTTCCTCCTTTATCGTTCTTGTCTCACGAAAACTCTAAGCCATATCACGTGAGTGTAAGTTCTTAGTCTGTTCATGGTAGTGTTGTGTGTATTTGCACGTGCCATGAATGAGTGTTCTTGATATGTGTGTGTGTATGTGTGTCTTGTGGCTATGACTGATTCATTGTACTTGTGTAACAAGGGTGTTTATGGGATGCATTGTTGTCAGGTGCGGTGCTGAACTGTGTCTCCGTCTCTTGCCATGTCTGGAGTTATTGATATATGCAAGTTGTGTGTACCGCACTGCTGTGACTGTTTCCTGCAGCATGCTGCCTGGAGAATGCCACTTCTTAAGCCCCTGGAGAGTTTTAGGCAATTCTCCTTCACGTTCTCTTGAATTTATACACACACACACACACACACACACACACACACACACACACACACACACACACACACACACACACACACACACACACACACAATTTAGACTAAATTGTTGTAAAACACTAAATTATTTAGTACGGCTGATTCACCTGACCTACATGTCTTTGGACTGTGGGAAGAAACCGGAGCACCCGGAGGAGGAGGGTGTGTTGGCCCTTTGATGGCCCGGCAGCCTGTCGAGGGTGTGTCCCCGCCTGCTGCTGGGATAGGCTCCAGCGTCCCCGCAACGCTCAGAGCAGGATAAGCCGTTTGGATAATGGATGGATGGATGATTTTTTAAAACATTTGTTCATATGAGTAAATAAAGAGACGAAACGAAATGAAAGACGTGACGGTTTTTCAGTGCGTAGAGCCAGACGGCAGCCCTATGAGTTCATCATACCGTATGACCGATTCACCATAAAAAAAACAACCTGTGACTGAACCAGTGGAACCAGCTAGTTCATGATTAACGAGGGGAAACGGTGATGTCAGTCAGAGGTCAGCATGATCCTGTGATGTCCTGAAGCTTAGTCATGTAGAGGAGTGGAACCGCAGACCATTGTGTGCTCAGCAGAGCTCGATTAGAGTGTGAGAGAGAGGACCCGTTCACACCTGGTATTAACATGTGACTTGGGTGAAACGATCACAAGCTCTAAATACAGGTGTGAATGCACCCAATGCGTCAGCAATGCGTCTTGAGATCCGATCACTCGGGCCACATCCGGAGGTGGGCTGGGACACTGGGACACATGTGTCCACATCGTATTTGAAGTGTGAACGCCCATGTGTCCCAGGCCACATCGAGGGACCGCCTAGTCAACAGATGTCCTCTGCCTACGCAGACTAACCAACGCCTCCTCGGGTTTAGTTTAGTTTTTACCTCATCTGTAATTTATGACACACATCAGAGCCCTCACCTACCCGCACATCCAAGTCCAACTTCAGGTTCAAGTTCATTTCTCTGCCGCAGCGCAGAGCTCAACCCTCTCAAACCTGCTGGAATAACTACATAATCTGATCCCGAACCAACGTGATCGGGCCGAGCCTGACAGGGTTCAGGTTGAGAATTACAAACTCTAATGTTCAGACATTTACATTTTCCCACGTAATGAGTTTTAACAATGAGTTTCAACTTTTGCTGTGTATTTCGAGCACAAAATGAAAGAAGAGGAACAGTCAGAGAACACTTCTAATTCACTCAGTTCATGTTCCTCATCAGGTTATTTGTCTCTATCTGGCGCCACATGTAGCATCTGCTGCATCCGTGACAGTGTAATAATGTAAAACTATTTACCCACAGAAGACTATTCCTTAAATGTAATATATCAGGTCAGGGGTCTGAGCTTTCAGACAGAATAATAATAATATCAGAATGATAACGTTTATTTACACAACACTTTTTACAAACCTGGTGTCCTTCACAACAAAGTGGAATTGAAACAAAAGTAAAGAAGTGTATTTGGGATATGGGGTGATTTATTTTATTTCTTTAAGATTCTGTATGACAACCTAATTTGACCGTAATAACTTACAGATGTGAAATACGTCATACTAATTGACGGCACATTAAAATGAGGCTTGGGTGAGCTAGGATGTCTCATTTTGTTAAAGAGAGACTGACATGCCCTTTCTGAACACATTTTTCAACATTGGAAGTTTGAATCACAACCCGAAAATAGGTGTGGTTTTATGAATTCAAAGCTATTGGTTACTGTCTTCCTGGGTGGTCGCGTGGGTGTGGCTCGGTGTTCGCATGGGTGGGGCACGGCACCGCTCGTCACTTGCCGTAGAAAAAAATGAGAAATTCAGTGGCGCGAGGATTTGAATCACTGAGCTAACTAAGCAGCTAGCTAACTAGCTTATTTGCAAGGCATAGCTAGTGGTAGCTACTGTACAGAGACACTTGTAACACTTGTATCCAGGGACCACGCATTTCACATGCGACCATGGCATGGTGGTAGACCTACGGCACGGCAGTGCAATACAACTTGGCGAACAATATGTTCGATGATACAAATAACTGTAGATGATAGATAGATACATACATAGATAGATAGATGGATGGATAGATAGATAGACAGTGGTGGATCTAGAGATTTTTTCCTGGGGTGGCAAAGGGGTGGCAAGACTGTGTCCCAGAGGTGGCAGCTGCCACCCCTTGCCACCCCGTAGATCCGCGCCTGTGAGGGGGAGGGGGATTCTAAATCGGCAACTTCTGTTTGAGATGAGTTTGGTGCGGGTCTCATTGACCTTCACCATGCATGTACATAAAATATACTTTAAAAACACATTATCTGATTTATAAATGGGGTGGCAACAGGGGTGGCAAGACTGTGTCCCAGAGGTGGCACCTGCCACCCCTTGCCACCCCGTAGATCCACGCCTGTAGATAGATATATAGATAGATAGCAATACGTCGTAGCAAGATCGATAATAAAGTCTCAGCAAAATAGCACAAACTCAAGCCAAGTACCTAGCAGGAGGGGGTGAAGAACAGCTTCTCTGTGGTTTTATAGCATCTCGCTACAGACACACCCTATATGCCCTGGTATCACCGTATCCACCGGCACAATTTGTCATTGGACACCATATACAGTCAATCACAGATCTCTCTCGAGTGGCTGCAGACATGCTGCTTTGGCCACTGAATTTCTCCGTGGTCACATTCCAACACAAAACATAACCTATCAATAGGAATTTTCAGATTTTGATGTCAGTACCACTTTAAATGTCTGTTGCTTCAACTCATCTCTCCTCATGTTTCTGTGCTTGTTTACATGTTTATTTACGTGACTGTGACATGTGCTACGGGGAGGGCTCGAGATGAAGGTGAACACAGTTTAAGGTGATTAACACAGGCTTTATTTAATAAAGACTTTCGATCGTTCACTCACACGGGCCGGTGCGCTGCCCTCCCACTAGCCCCGCCCCCTCTCTCCGCTTGCGGCCGAGGCTGAGCCACACCCCCTACCACAGTAATGTATGTGTTTATTTGCATATAGAGTGGGGAAGTGAGATCCGATCACAAGTGGTTACTCGAGAAGCATGTTTAGACGTATTCTAATGCCAGGCGTGAACTGACCTACGGCGAGCTGTCCACTTGTGATTGGATCAACCAAGACGCATGTTAACACCAGGTGTGAACAGCCTCTATGAGATTAGACTTGGCTGCTACCTCAAGTAACCCTGAGGTATTACTAAGTGAAGAGGTTTGAAAGCACTTGAACCTTAACAATGGAAGCGGAGCTCCACAGCCTCCCCTCCACACATGCAAATGCCTCTAATCCTTCCTTGGGCTCTATACACCTCCACACAGAAGTCATCAAAGTACAATTTCCAGCAAAAATTATAAATGACTCTGTGAGGGGCTCCTGAAGAACAGTCCAGAGACACTATGTGCTGACTATCTGAAAAATGGAAATAAATCAAATCTCATTTCCCACACCAACAATCCCCAGGCGTGGCATGCTGCAATAAGATCACTGCACCTCCATTAAGAAAGAGGGTTTTAGCGAATGACCTGTGAGAGCACTGTCCAGCCCCCCACCCCCACAGGAGACAGCTGAACAACAGGATCTAGACAACAGTCCCATCCAATCAACAACAACACCAAGTCAAGAGCCACAAATCCAACAGTCCCCTCCTCCAACCAACCCCACTACCAGACCTCCAGAAAGTAACCTGACACAAAATCCACAAATTGTGCTCCTCATAGACTCAAATGGGAGGTACGTGGAAGAGAAAAAAACTTTCCCTAAACCACAGAGTTGATAAGCTCGAGTACTGGAATACCAGTCATGCCATGGAGCTGCTGATGGAGGACCACCTGGAGTCCCCCAGCCACATCATCACTCACACCGGCTCAAATGACCTGAGAACGCAGAGAGAAGAGGTGGCAAAGTCTGACAAGGGAGTAACAGAAAAATCCTCCTCCACATTCCCCTACGCAAACGTGGTCATCTCTACCCTGCTAACCAGATGGGAACTTCACACCCCCCCGTTCATCCTAAGGTTAAATGCACAAATATCCGGACAGCAAGCAATGAATTCCCCCCAGTTCCCCCTCCCCTGAACAGGCGTCATGACCGACCAGAGGAGGCGCTAGTGCAGCGACCAGGACACATACCCACACCTGGCTTCCCACCCGCAGACACGGCCAACTGTGTCTGTAGGGACGCCCGGCCAAGCCGGAGGTAACAGGGGGATTCGAACCGCCTTCCCAATGTTGGTAGTCAACGGAATAGATCGATACCCGGATGCCTCGATGCATTCTTTTTAAAGATGTCGTTTCTATTTATTGATTCATCTATGTTTTTATCAGCCTTTCACGTGGGTGTTCAAACTGTTCGATGGGTGCTCGAACACTGCAGCACCCACAGGATCTGCACCTGTGGAAACAGCCTGAAAACCCATGATGGGAAGCAGCTAGCTACCAACAGCCGTTGCACAATGCAATAGTAAACAGCGCTAGAGAGGGCGCTGTTTCTAAGCATCATCAACTCAAGACAAGCGCATCATCGGTTAAAGAGTCCAAGAGGGTAGCCCTGTTGTCATGGAAATGCAAATCCCAGCCATGCTGGGCTGACGCACCAAGTCAAACCGAGTCAAGCCAACCCAGAACATGTGTATGGAAAAGTGGCTTGACACACGTCAGACCACAGCAATACACAGTCTACATGAGCAGATCAACATCCAACCACCAAGTATCAAAGCCAAACAAACTACATACTATTAAAGAAGTCTACAAATGGAAGGAAAGTGGTTAAGAAACCTACCAAAATGCTATTAGGCAACAACAAGTACAACTTTGAGACCAGTTTCTGAAAAGAAAAAAAAAACCTTTTGCAACAGTGAAGGTGTAAGCAGGGCAGTAGAAAGCCTTTATAATGTATTGGACCTTTCAGACTCTTCATCAAACCTAAAGCCCTCAAACAGAAGTGCCAAAAAAGCGAAGAACAATGACAAATGGTTTGACAACCAATGTAAAAACCTCAGAAAACAAATAAGGAACCTATCAAACCAAAAAACACAGACACGACCAGAGCACACGTCTTCACCACGGTGAAGCGTTTACACAGTATAAAAGCACAGTAAGGAAAAAAATGGACCAACATGTTAGAAATCAGCTACATGGGGGCATCTGGGTAGCGTAGCGGACCATTCCGTTGGCTGCCAACACGGGGGTCGCCAGTTCAAATCCCCGTGTTACCTCCGGCTTGGTCAGGCATCCCTACAGACACAATTGGCTGTGTCTGTGGGTGGGAAGCCAGATGTGGAAATGTGTCCTGGTCGCTGCACTAGTGCCTCCTCTGGTCGGTTGGGGCGCCTGTTCGGGAGGGAGGGGGGACAGCATGATCTTCCCATGCGCTATGTCCCCCTGGTGAAACTCCTCACTGTCAGGTGAAAAGAAGCACCTGGCGACTCCACATGTATCAGAGGAGGCATGTGGTAGTCTGCAGCCCTCCCCGGATCAGCAGAGGGGGTGGAGCAGCGACCGGGACGGCTTGGCTTGGAAGAGTGGGGTAATTGGCCGGATACAATTGGGGAGAAAAGTGGGGGGGGATTTTTCAAATGAGAGCATTTAAATTTTATATTCATCTTAAAATGAGTGACCCTGACACGCTTCATAACAAAACTCTCAGAACCTACAGAAAGTCTCTAGAGAGGAGCCCCCTCTGCCAACTGGTTCTGGGACTCTGCTCGCAACCACAAGCAGAGCCCCCAGACAGAAACCCCATTGGCCTAAACCAAATTATAAGAAAACAAAAAGAAAACTATTTTGACACATTGGAAATAATCAACCAAAACCAAAACAAACTGGAATGCTATTTGGCTAAACAGACGATGCACGGTGGCAGAATATGTGAGCCCTGTGACTGGTCCAACAGGAAGGAGATCCCCGACCAAGTACAGACTCAGTGAGCACATGTTCACTGTGGAGAGAGGCCGCCACAGGCAGAGCTGGCTCCCAGACAAGGCAGACTGCCGCCATCAGAGACATACTATATACTAACCAGACTACAAACACTCAGATTTTGAATACGTGACTTAACAACAGAAAACTTCCATATCTGCTGGGTGAAATACAGCAATATACAAACCCAGCAGCAAGATTCGTGAGCTGTTGTGGCCAGAAAAGGGCGGTAAAATGAATACAACCACCCGAAGGCAGTCAATCATCCGTCATCATCTGTCAATCATCGGTGCTTTCCCGCACTGACCATCAGCAGTGTACTGTTCTCTGTACAAAAACATACTGTACATACGCACATAACAGATTCCTGTATATACATTCCTTAAGAGATTTTGTAAGTGTTTACACAGTTCTTGGTATTTATATTTTTAACCACAATATTCACATTTTACTCATTTTATTTTAAGCTGTCTGTACTTACAAATCACAATTCTTCCGTTTGTATTTTTAAGTTAAATTTACATGTTTCATTTTATATTTGACCACAATGCTGTAATGTGACACCTTCTGTTTACACATTTCTTCATTCTAGTAGAACTCTACTTATTGTATGTACACTTCATTCTAGTAGAACTCTACTTATTGTATGTACACTTTATTCTAGTAGAACTCTACTCATTGTATGTACACTTCATTCTAGTATAACACTACTTATTGTATGTACACTTTATTCTAGTAGAACTCTACTTATTGTATGTACACTTTATTCTAGTATAACTCTACTTATTGTATGTACACTTTATTCTAGTAGAACTCTACTTATTGTATGTACACTTCATTCTAGTAGAACTCTACTTATTGTATGTACACTTCATTCTAGTATAACTCTACTTATTGTATGTACACTTCATTCTAGTAGAACTCTACTTATTGTATGTACACTTTATTCTAGTAGAACTCTACTTATTGTATGTACACTTCATTCTAGTAGAACTCTACTTATTGTATGTACACTTCATTCTAGTAGAACTCTACTTATTGTATGTACACTTCATTCTAGTAGAACTCTACTTATTGTATGTACACTTTATTCTAGTAGAACTCTACTTATTGTATGTACACTTTATTCTAGTAGAACTCTACTTATTGTATGTACACTTCATTCTAGTATAACTCTACTTATTGTATGTACACTTTATTCTAGTAGAACTCTACTTATTGTATGTACACTTCATTCTAGTAGAACTCTGCTTATTGTATGTACACTTCATTCTAGTAGAACTCTACTTATTGTATGTACACTTCATTCTAGTAGAACTCTACTTATTGTATGTACACTTCATTCTAGTAGAACTCTACTTACTGTATGTACATGTTTTGTTTTACTTCACACTTGCTTTGGATATGTAAATGTGTTTCCCATGCCAATAAAGCCTTTTATAATGATTTTTATGATATGAATTTGAAAGAGAGACAGAGGGAGAGAAACACACAGACAGACAGAGAGACAGAGAGAGAGACAGAGAGAGAGACACACACACACACAGAGGGACAGAGACAGCGAGAGAGAGACAGAGACAAGAGAGACAGAAAGAGAGAGAGTGAGAGAGACACACACAGACAGAGAGAGACAGAGACAGAGAGACAGAGAAAGAGCGACAGAGAGAGACAGAGGGACAGACAGAGAGAGACAGAGGGACAGACAAGAGAGAGAGAGAGAGAGAGAAAGCCCCTTTGCCACCAACACACACTCACTGTCTAAACGGCAAATTGGTACTGTCAGACAAAGTCAGGCCACTGTAATGGGTAACAGGACGGAAGAATGAACTCCATCTATCCATCTATCTATCTATTCACTGGCCTCCATCTGTTTATAGCAGGGGATTTTTTAGCTTTAACAGAGTGGAAGAGTGAATTGATGGGGGAGCAGGAAGCAGGCCGACATGCTACACACTAAACTGGTTCAGCCACCAACACAGCCACCTTATAGACTTTTTAACAGGTTTCGAGGGTATGTACGTGTAAACAAAGTCAACAAACACACAAATGGCCACGTATATTCTCAATTCAGGTACAAAGAAGTAAACAAGCCAACTAAAGTGCGGTGGCTGTTCCTTTTCTTGGCGCCTGGACAGACGCGGTGTGCGGCGGAGCGAGCGCCGTTGTTATCCAGCGGGTGTGGAGCTCGTTCAGAAAACGACCTCAGCTTTAAGCGGTGAACCCCAGTAGACCAACATCCTAATGATGACACTTCCTGTGTGGCTTAACAACAACTGCCAGACTAACCGACCGTCCAGTTACCAGGAAGGAGGGATGAATGACTACAACTGTAAATCTCATAAGGCCCTCACAAAGTCTTCACTTTAAAGTGTGATTGCAGGGGTTTGTGTGTGTCCACGTGTGCTTTAGTGGGAGTGTGAAACGATAACATATCGATCATCTTGTCAGAAACAAAGAACGTCTTTTCTCTGTCGCCCCCCCCCCAAAAAACCAGAAAGGCTCTGACAGCTGCAGTACTCACAGCTGACCGATAAGTTGAAGGGGGCGCTAGTCTCCATCTCCAGCTTGTTGGTGGCTTTGCAGTAGATGGGGCCCAGTAGATCTGTTCGGAGCACAGCGGCCACAGTCAGATTACTGGCTGTGTCTTCCTGCAATTCAAAACAATAAAATCCATTTAGAAAAGTATATACTGATGAGTCCAGACGATTATTTTCATGATGGAAGGAAATCTGCCCCGTTTCACTAAGTTCCTAACCCAAGTACACAACAGTACAATATTACAAATACTGAACTTAAAAAAAAGGAACGGATGAATGAAATTGGAAAAAATAAGAGTCAATCCTTCCATTCCTCACTCAACCAAGTCCTTACCCTCCCCTCACACACCCCCATCCACCCCTCCATCCACTTCCTGACTACTACCATTTGTCTCTCTCTTCCAGGTATTAAAGGTCACTGTGTTTCCTCACTTTTTGAGTCTATGCTTATTATTCATTGCTATTATTAATAATAACAATAATAATAATGAGGAGTACAAGTCATGTGTTTGAGCCAATGGTATAGATTCAAACACACACACACACACACACACCGATTTGACGGTCAGCCGCTTGCCGTCAGACACTATGGGGGTGGTGCCGTTGGTCCAGGAGAACTTCAGGAAGGAACCTTTGGCAGTGCAAGTCAGAACCACAGTGCTGTTGAACTCCACCGCTTCCGGGACGTCAGACTTGATGACCACATCAGATACCGGCTCTGCAGACAGAGAAGACGGAGAGGGGACGGTCATTTGCGTGACACATTGGTTTTGCATGATTGGAACCTGACGCGTCATACTGGAGCTGTGGGCACTTCCATTTCCTGTTGAGCTCATCTGAGAGCGAGGTACTAGCCAACACTGCAAAGGACACAATATACCAGACTAAATACTGTCTGGGATTTCCATTATCGTATTGTAACCGGTTATTTTGTTGCCCGGTGCGAGATTCGATACGGGGTGTACTGCACCACAAGGCCACGTCACTAACCGCTCGGCTAAAGGGTCAGACCCGTTAGCTAGGGGCTAACGTGTCTTATTAGTAGTTTACATATATATAATGACACATCTTCAATATCGGCATTCCCTGGTCTTATAGGTAGGCTTCCTGAAGGGTCGCCCCCCCCCCCCGCCACAACACAAACCACAGCGCAGGAAGCTGCCGTCACTCCCAGATTGATTGACAGGTGTCGTCATACAAGCACTAAGAGTAAATAACGACTAAATCTGGGTTTCTGATGTTTTCTGACGCTGTGAAAAGGTTTGTTCGCGTCACTAATGGTTGTAAAGATCGGAGGGAAACAGACCCACAGTTTCTATTACGATCGGCCGAGAAAGACACGATGATTATTTTCCATCTAGAACTTTCCAACACGTCAGTTATGGAAAGTAAAATACATGCCGCAGCTTGACACGGCCACATACGTCACGGACCGGGCGAACAAGGCCGTCAGTTTGGCGGTTTTGGGTTTTCAAAGTTTAACAACATTGTGGAGGGGGGGGGACAAAAAAGCTCCTAAAATTGCATTTGTTCGCATTCAAAAGAGTTTTAGATCAATTACACACGGGAAAAAAAAGCTACGATAAGCTCTACCTACCACGAGCGGTCAAAATGACGGCGCGTAATTTGCGCGTCATCGTGCGCGTCATGTCCCTATTTATGACGCGCGTTTGTCGCGTCATTTCCTTCGTGAAGTTCGTTGCTCCGTCCTAGGAACACACTAGCGCCCTCCGGTGGAGAGAAACAGTCTAAACTTGATTTCTGTTCATTTCCAACATGTCCGGTTACAGACGCACCATGACGACCACCGAGGCGCTGCAGTGTTTACAGGCGTTGGGCAGCGGCCATTTTAAATGGTTTGAAAAATAGTATTAAAGTTGTTAAAATGTTAATTTTGGCGTCAGATAGTTTCTTAAAAGCCATATTAACACATGTAATGCGTTGATATATCAGCTGGGTATTTATCGTGACAGAATATAGAGTTTAAAAACCGTGGCGGTCATTTTGACGGCCCGTGGTCGTTCTGGTAGTTTTTAAGTTCCGGTCGTTTTTATTTTTTTATTTTCAGTTCTTTTTTTACATTTCATGTTTTATAGGCCTTGTGACGTTTGTTAGATTAGCAATATGTGTTGTTTTGTTTTTCAGGTAATATTTTCACTTTTTCATGTTTGCTGTTCAAAGTTGGACCATGTCTCTCTGAAGTCTAAATGGTTTAAAAATAGTATTAAAGTTGTTAAAATGTTCATTTTGGTGTCAGTCGTTTCCTAACAGACATGCTAACATATGCAATGCATTAATATGTCAACTGGGTATTTATCTTGTATAATGTTTGATATTTGTTTTTATTTATACAGTTTTTATTTTTGGATGTTTTTATTTTTTACTCCTATTTGATCTTACTCTTCATTTTGCCTTGTCTGCTTTTATCTTTTTTGAAGCACTTTGTAACATTGTTTAAGAAAAGTGCTATATTAACAAAATTATTATTATTATTATTATTACTATTATTAACAGAATATAGTTTAAAACCTGGCGGTCATTTTGACCGCCCATGGTCGTTTAAGGTAGGAGTGAAATCCTGGTCGTTCTAGAGTTAAAAGCGGCGTTACAGTAAAGCGAGACCATTTTCTGAACTTATTCCACTGTTTCAGTTAAATGAACAATGGACGTCACTCCCTGCTTGCTCATCATATCCACGTTGCTAATAATCATTTACCTTCATTTACTGCTGTGTTACTATATCATGAACGAACCAACAGTCATCCACACAGCAACACATATGCACGTAGTCAGTCAGAAATATAGTGACGTCACCCAGCAGCTTATATCCAGGTTAAAGGTCAATCCCAGACAGAGGCTGTGTAGTTTCTGTGTTTTTGTTTTGTACTTTAGCCACATCTTCTACATCATGTGACCACCAACAGTGAGAGGTGAGGTGACGGAGGTTGATGTGCGAGGAACCTGCGAGGCTGAAGGCCGGAGTCCGTCTGAGTCTACCGCAAAGCCGCATCCCTCCTCTCAAACCAACATTTAAATGAGGCGAATCAAGATAGTCAATAAATTACAGACTGCTCGACCTGCAGTACCGGTTCTCGTAATCCAACAGTCCATCTCTGAATGGGTTCTTTCTTCTGTTTTTTTTTTTTATCGACGATGAGGCAACAGAAGGTGTGTTGGGGCGATGTAGGGAATGAAAGGAGTGGTAACCTGTTCTGGCTGTGAATACACGCCAGACCGGAGAGCTTATGTACATTTCAGGTTCAAGGTGTCAGCCAAAGGACCGGTAACAAGAGGGAAGGAGACAATGAATGGACGGTGGAGCGTGCAAGATATAATAGCATTCCGTATTCACCTCCATCTATTTGCTCTCCTTGTGCAATAATCTATGCAACAGGACCTGTGCAACGTTGTTGACTTTGCTTCTGTGCACCACGGCGCGTACGTGCTGCAAGCCTCCCCCTACCAGATCTAATCCCGCTGATTCACTGCTGTTACAACACGCACACCGCTCAAAGCTAAAGCTACACTACCTCATATTCTTACTTTTTATGTTTTATCATATTCGGCTTTGCATATCTTCCAGTGTGGGAAGATATGGCGGCGCGAATTCTCGTGTGCAGCGGCCTCGCCCAATACCGGTGTGGGAAGATGGCGGCGAGAATGTAGCGAATTCAGGGGGGGGGGGGGCAGCCGGGAACCGCCACAGCTGGGATGCGAACCCAGGTCTCCCGCACCCTGGGCGGCGACGTTAACTAGTCGACTAAAGGGTCCGACCCGTTAGCCAACCGGCTAGCAAGTCCGCTCCTTCATGGTCGTTACAGTACGTTTGCGGCGGCGTACTGTCCATGCAGCGTCTTTGTCCACGTCCGCCTCTAAGTTTGTGTCTTCGTTTGATGGCTGGGAGAGCTTGGCCTGCTGCGTCCTGTGGGCCCAGGGACCCCGGCCCTGTCTGGAGCTGCACCCGAGGAGGACACACCGAGGGCGGTCTGACAGGATGCGGAAGCGGGGCAGGCTAAGCTAACTGCTAGGCCATGCAGACCGGTAGTTCCGATAACACCGAGGGCGGTCTGGCGGCGGCCTCGCCTGGCCTCGACTGTGTTCTTAGTGTCGTCGTGTGGGGTGCGGGGAGGTGTGTGCGTCGGAGGTGTCTGGCTGGGAGAGCTGGCGTTGGATCGGCTGGGGGAGCCCGGTCTGCTGCTGCCTGGAGCTGCGCCCGAGGGCCCGAGGGCGGCGGAAGCGGGACAGGCTAGGCTAACTGCTAGCCCATGCAGTCCTATTGATTGATTGATTGATGTATGTGTTGGATATATGAGTTTTTGTAGGGGTTTTTTTTTGTTGGTAGTTTGGATGTGTCTTTGTGTTTGCGTTGCACTGCTGGGTGCTGCTGGGGGGGGGGGGGGGGGATTATGCTTCGTTTCATTTCATGTGTGCAAGTGCATGAAATGAAAGGACAAATAAATGTTTCCGATTCCTGACTCGCCTTGCAGCTCTCTCTCTCTCTCTCTCTCTCTCACCGTGCACTTGTCTCGTCTTGCTGTGTGCACACGTCACATGTGTGCGTGTGTGAGAACCACACACCGAGTCCCTTCCTGCTGTGTGATCGGTCCGTGCCAATAAAAGTGAATGCCTGTTGGAGGGAAGACCGACGTGGGTGGAGGATCAGCTCGACCCCAGCAGCATTCTCCATGTTCGTGTGCGGAAGACTTTCGGCAGAGCTGGGGCGTGTTTGTATTTTATTTATTTCTTTATTTATTTATTTATTTATTTTTGTTAAACTGGCCCTACAGTTAAACCAAAAACAAAAACAACAACCCCACAGCCGGGTGCTCGTTGAAGTAACACTTGAGGTAGTGTTGGTAGAGGATCAGTGAGCACACTGGGTTATAGAACTCAGGTGTAATCGTGGCTCAGTAGGCAGACGTAATAACCACACTTGGTAGTGGTGTAACCATAACAACGGCCCGGGTAGTACATAACACCTAGTGTAGTTCCGGTGGGTATACATGGCGTTAGATCACTACACTCATAAGTCCCCCCAACACACACAAATGGGGACCCCCTCGCCGCCTACATGCCGAACCTTAACCCTAAAGCCGAGTCCTAACGTTCCGGCAGCCATGCTGGTCTTGGCAGGGGATTCGTAGTGATTTATTTTGATGTCTTGAATCTTTTGTGTCCTTGTAGTTCGTGTAGTTTTTGGATGTGTGTTTTTGTCTTTGTGTTGCACCGCTGTGGGAAACGGCGTGTCGTTACGTTTCACGTGCGCGCGGAATGTTTGGACAAATGTTCCCGATCCCTACAATAGACCCTATCCCTCACCGGGACCCACGACATGTCCTCACAAGGCAGGTGGCTTCTGGTTTTCCTATCCTAATGACGACATTTGTTCCCCATTGGGATAGAAAAACAAGCACACACGCGCGCACACACACACACACGCGCGCACACGCACACACACACACGCACACACACACGCCCACACACAAACAGGAGGGCCGTCTCCTAAGAACGGTTTGCAGGAGCCACACCCTGAATAGCAAAGTAATGAGCGGGCTCAAACCTTTTACAACCTCCTGCATCCTCCCACACCTTCTACTGCCGCCACCGTTTCCTCACACGTTAGAACAAAATAGAGCAGGACAAACTAGAACAGGACAAAATAGAACAGGACAAACTAGAAGAGGACAAACTAGAAGAGGACAAAATAGAACAGGACAAACTAGAACAGGACAAACTAGAACAGAACAAACTAGAAGAGGACAAAATAGAACAGAATAAACTAGAACAGGACAAAATAGAACAGAACAAACTAGAACAGGACAAAATAGAAGAGGAAACACTAGAACAGGACAAACTAGAAGAGGACAAACTAGAAGAGGACAAAATAGAACAGGACAAAATAGAACAGGACAAACTAGAACAGGACAAAATAGAACAGGACAAACTAGAACAGGACGAACTAGAACAGAACAAACTAGAAGAGGACAAAATAGAACAGAAAAAACTAGAAGAGGACAAAATAGAACAGAACAAACTAGAAGAGGACAAACTAGAACAGGACAAAATAGAAGAGGAAACACTAGAACAGGACAAACTAGAAGAGGACAAAATAGAACAGGACAAAATAGAAGAGGACAAACTAGAAGAGGACAAAATAGAACAGAATAAACTAGAACAGGACAAACTAGAAGAGGACAAAATAGAACAGGACCAAATAGAACAGGACAAACTAGAAGAGGACAAACTAGAAGAGGACAAAATAGAACAGGACAAACTAGAACAGGACAAACTAGAAGAGGACAAAATAGAACAGGACAAAATAGAACAGGACAAACTAGAACAGAACAAACTAGAAAGGACAAAATAGAACAGAATAAACTAGAACAGGACAAACTAGAACAGAACAAAAGAGCAGAGGACAAACTAGAACAGAACAAACTAGAAGGGACAAAATAGAACGGAATAAACTAGAACAGGACAAACTAGAACAGAACAAACTAGAAGAGGACAAAATAGAACAGAATAAACTAGAACAGGACAAACTAGAACAGGACAAACTAGAAAAGAACAAAAGAGCAGAGGACAAACTAGAACAGAACAAACTAGAAGAGGACAAAATAGAACAGAATAAACTAGAACAGGACAAACTAGAACAGAACAAAAGAGCAGAGGACAGGACTGCTTCGTTTGTCCAGAGCTTCATGTGCAGTAGCTAGTGAGAAGCTAACAACCAAAGTAAGCTTATGGTATAATAATAAATCATACTTATAATTATTATATGAAACTACAAGTATTTTAGCAAATTATATTTGTATGCTAAATTACATTTACCAATATTAATATACTTCACTGATACTATTGTGTCATACTATGGTAGTATTAAATTGTACTTAGTTATTACCCAGAACTCGAAGTGTGGTCTCCCCGGTCTTGGTTGCGCCCTTCATGTTGACCATGGAGACGGAATAATCTCCGCTGTCGGTGGCTTTCAGAGGACCCAGAATCAAAACCCCCGTGGTGTTGTTCACCCGCACCCGTCCTTCATATCCATCCCCAAACGTCATCCCTCCGGGGGCCACCGTCACCACCGGCACCAGGTCCGTCCCTCCGTTAAAAGTCCAGGAGATGGTCAGGAACTTATCCGTGGCCTCCACGATTGTGTGGAAAGTGACGTTTTTCCCCAAGACAGCGTCCACGGGTCCGTCTGGCAGGGCGTCCTGGCCCGCACAGCGTCCTGCACAAAACAGCCCGGCTGCCGTTAGAGAGCTTCTGACCCAGCTGAGGCCAGCCAGACGCTTCCCGAGAGGAAGCTATAACACCCAGTGTGCACACTGTACCCCACACTGTACCCCACATTGTACCCCACACTGTACACACACTGTACCCACACTGTACCTACAAATCCCTTATTTTAGTCTAAAATACAAATGTGCAACACATTTCACTCACTACTGTATATCTGAACAGGCTGTATACTGTACATAATCACCTACTATATACATACATATGGACAAATGTATGTATATAATATATAAACATAAAAAGACGTTACTATATATATATATATATATATATAAAGAATATATAGAGAGAGATAGACAGACAGACAGATAGATAGATAGATAGATAGATAGATAGATAGATAGATAGATAGATAGATAGATAGATAGATAGATAGATAGATAGATAGATAGATAGATAGATAGATAGATAGATAGATAGATAGATAGATAGACAGTAACGTCTTTTTTTCCTGTTTAATATCTATCTCAGCACTCTTCACTTCTTGGCTGTATTCGTTTCCTGTTTACAGCTCACGGAGACGGTTTCACTGTACGGAGTCTCTCCTGGTATATATTCCTGAAGATGGCTGTGTTGTTATTCTGTGCATTATTATTATTATTATTATTATTAAGTACATTGACGGCCACTGGAGTCAAATACCTTGGATGTGCAAAAATACTCGGCTGCTGTAATAGTGTGCAGCACAGACCCCCCCACCTGTCATTTAGTGTATAAAAAGCTGCTCTAAGTGGGTGCACCACCTGCACAACCGGAGACACAAATGATGCGCGGTCAAACGAAACGTGCAGCACGCGCATGTAGTATCGTGGGCTACGTAGGTCGACATGGTGTCGTCTATGCACGCGCATACACGAAGCACGTCCACTTGTTTCGTTTTCGCTGATTTTTTTTGCATCATTCACCGTCAGTTTAACGTTAAACAGGTGTGCAAAGTAACCAGTGCGCGCACGCGACACTGCGGGGGTGACACGGGGGGGTCTGACGCTGCAAACTGGCTCACGCGCAAGGGCAAGTTTTAATGATCAAACTGTTTTTTAAAAAAAAAAAAACTTAAGAGAACATAAAAGCGAATAGCCCCCCCCCGCCCCTCCGCCCCCCCCCCCTGTAAAGCGGCGACTCTTCTTACCCACTGCGGAAAGGAACAACAGGAGCGACTTCAGCTTCAGCAGTTTCATCCCGGACGGTTCGAGTCAACGAGGAAGGGGAGAATGGGTCTCTACCTGCGGAACACACGAGTCAATCAGCACAGGACACGCCCAGCCAAGGTGTGAGAGCCCGCCTCACACTCACACGCACGCACACACGCGCGCACGCATGCGCACTGGGTGGATGAGCGTGTTTTTGAAGGCATCGCTCACATTCCTGCAAAATACCTGCGGTCGGTTGGCCCGCAGTGGGTTGAGGGGTCGCCCGTCACCGTCACCGTCTAATTCCTGGTCTGTGCGTGGGGGGCTGGGGGGGGTGTTGTTTTAACCAATGAAAACGACTTCACGCGCGTCGTTTGCTAAATCTCACATTATGCCACGTTTATTTAGGTCTGTGCAGAGAATCCAGAGCGACAAGCCGAAACAGCGACGATTTACTCACTCTCTCACGGAACACTGTGGGAAGGTTAAAGGGGCGCGCAGTTAGTGACAGGCCACCTGGTTCGGCGGGTTTCTGCTGCCACCTAGCGGACGGCTGGACGCGGCGCAGGGAGGAAGCGGCGCACACGTCCAACTAGTTCAGGGATCACAGTACGGTTTGTTATTACTGTGCATAGAGGGAGGAGGACTATTCTGAGTATTGATATTGTTGTGGTGGTGGGGGGGCACATCCTTATAAAGCCTCAAGAGTCATGCTAATGGTTTTCGAGTCTGTGGCCAGACTGTTGACCAAAGGGCGAAATCCCGAACAAATTCCACAGACTCAACCTGCTGTTATCCATGTCGATTTGAAGAGAAAACGTTAAAGGAGGAAACAAAACTACCTTTGGCCCACGTGTACCTCAGTGCGTCATTTTTGGCTTCCTCTTCATTTCAGTGTACAACTATTATTTGTACAGTACAGTACAACATGTTTAGTACAGTACAGTACAACATGTATAGTACAGTATACACAACATGTATAGTACAGTATGTACAACATGTACAGTACAGTACAACATGTATAGTACAGTATATACAACATGTATAGTACAGTATGTACAACATGTACAGTACAGTACAACATGTATAGTACAGTACAACATGTATATTACAGTATATACAACATGTATAGTACAGTATGTACAACATGTACAGTACAGTACAACATGTATAGTACAGTATATACAACATGTACAGTACAGTATATACAACATGTACAGCACAGTATATACAACATGTACAGTACAGTATATACAACATGTACAGCACAGTATATACAACATGTACAGTACAGTATATACAACATGTACAGCACAGTATATACAACATGTACTGTACAGTATATACAACATGTACAGTACAGTATGTACAAAATGGTTGGACTTATGTGTTAAGTGTTCATTTGAATGACAGCCCGCAGAAAGAAACTGTTTTCATATCCGGTCGCTTTGGCGTACGGTGCTCTGTAGCGCCTCCCAGTGGGGAGGACTGGGAACAGGTTAGGACCAGGGTCCGATGGGTCTGCAGTGACTTTGCCTGCCTGTTTCCTGAGTCTGGAGGTGTATAAGTCCTGAACGGAGGGCAGGATGGTACCAATGATTGTCTCTGCAGACTTAACTGTCTGTCCCTGTCCTGTTTGGTGGCCGAACCAGACCGGACAGTGATGGATGTGCAGAGGACAGACTGGATTATTGTAGCGTAGAACTGAATCAGCAGTTCCTGAGGCAGGCTGAACTTCTTGAGCCGGTGGAGAAAGTACATCCTCTTCTATAATCATAATTTATCATAATCATATTGCGTCTGAATGCAGTTTCTGTCTCTAACGTCTAATGACACAGAAATACTGTTTCTAGAAGACTCTACAAGACTCATATTGACATTATGGATGAGAAAAAAAAAGTTTCTCAGAACAGAACACTACAAAATAATGCAAAAATACCCAAATCCAGTGTCCGCCGAGACCACGTGGTCGTGAAAATGCAAACGCAACATCACTTTTCTGCTCGCTTTAATTTACTTTTTCAAGCACATTTGAACGTGTTCCCTCCCTCCCTCTTCCTTATTGTCCCTCAAAATACAGACAGAGACAGAGAGACAGAGAGACGGAGACGGACAGACTGCAGAGAGAGGCAGAAATAGAGAGAGAGCGAGAGAATTGAATCTGAAAAAAGGTCTTTATTGAACAGGAAAACGAAATGTAACAATGACACGTCTTTTGACAATATTAACAAAGTCACTCCTTTACATTAATACGTCCAAAACAGAGTTCATCGTCCATCACAGAACCCCGGGACAACTCAGAGAGACAGAGAGACAGAGAGAGAGTGAGACCAATTGCCCTTTATGGCAGTGTAGTGTGGGGTCCAATTACAAATCCAGAATTTAGCAACTGGGACAAACATCCAATTGAGACCCTGCATGCGGAGTTCTGTCAGAGCCTCTTACACGTCCAGAGGAAAACAACAATGTACAATGAGGCCAGTATGCATTACTGATCAAAATACAGGAAAGAGCAATCAAATCCCGGCAACATTTGAAAAACAGTGACCCCCCCCCCCACTCACGCCATTACAAAGCCCTGCAATACCAAGAGTGGAGCAAAACCAGTCCCCTCACTCAACTGATCCTGAAGCTCAGTTCACTATCAAACACGAACACTTCACAGCCTCAGGACCAGAACACCGGAGTCCATCAAATTATAACTCAACAAAAACTAAATGATATTACTTATTGGGACACGCAAACTAAAAACCAACATAAAATGCAATGCGATCTGGCCCTAAAAAGACAGTACACCGTGGCCGAATATCTGCACACGGTGACTGATACCAAACTGACAACCACCTGGACGGAGTACAGACTCCGTGAGCATGGCCAGGCCATAGGAAAAGGCCGACACAGACAAACATGGCTGCCGGCAGAAGAGATGCTGTGCTCACACTGGGACATGGGAGAGGTGGAGACAGAGCTGCACTTCACCCCCACCTGCCCTGAGTAGAACCACATTAGAAATCATTACTACCTAAACACTGAACACAGGAGAAGGAGACAAGCTAGCCGTCCTACTGGGAGAGGAGAAGACAAACTAGCCATCCAACTGGGAGAGGAGAAGACAAACTAGCCATCCTACTGGGAGAGAAGACAAGCTAGCCATCCTACTGGGAGAGGAAACGACAAACTAGCCAACCTACTGGGAGAGGAGAGGACAAACTAGCCATCCTACTGGGAGAAGACAAGACAAACTAGCCATCCTACTGGGAGAAGACAAGACAAACTAGCCATCCTACTGGGGGAGGAGAAGAGAAACTAGCCATCCTACTGGGAGAGGAGAAGACACACAGCCATCCTACTGTGAGAGGAGAAGACAAGCTAGCCATCCTACTGGGAGAGGAGAAGACAAACTAGCCATCCTACTGGGAGAGAAGACAAGCTAGCCATCCTACTGGGAGAGGAGAAGACACACAGCCATCCTACTGTGAGAGGAGAAGACAAGCTAGCCATCCTACTGGGAGAGGAGAAGACAAACTAGCCATCCTACTGGGAGAGGAGAAGACAAGCTAGCCATACTACTGGGAGAGGAGAAGACAAACTAGCCATCCTACTGGGAGAGGAAACGACAAACTAGCCATCCTACTGGGAGAGGAGAAGACAAACTTGCCATCCTGCTGGGAGAGGAGAAGACACACAGCCATCCTACTGGGAGAGGAGAAGACAAGCTAGCCATACTACTGGGAGAGGAGAAGACAAAATAGCCATCCTACTGGGAGAGGAGAAGACAAACTAGCCATCCTACTGGGAGAGAAGACAAGCTAGCCATCCTACTGGGAGAGGAAACGACAAACTAGCCATCCTACTGGGAGAGGAGAAGACAAACTAGCCATCCTACTGGGAGAGGAGAGGACAACCTAGCCATCCTACTGAGAGAGGAGAGGACATACTAGCCATCCTACTGGGAGAAGACAAGACAAACTAGCCATCCTACTGGGAGAGGAGAGGACAAACTAGACATCCTACTGGGAGAGGAGAAGAAAAACTAGCCATCCTACTGGGAGAGAAGACAAGCTAGCCATCCTACTGGGAGAGGAAACGACAAACTAGCCATCCTACTGGGAGAGGAGAAGACAAACTAGCCATCCTACTGGGAGAGGAGAGGACAACCTAGCCATCCTACTGAGAGAGGAGAGGACATACTAGCCATCCTACTGGGAGAAGACAAGACAAACTAGCCATCCTACTGGGAGAGGAGAGGACAAACTAGACATCCTACTGGGAGAGGAGAAGACAAACTAGCCATCCTACTGGGAGAGGAGAGGACAAACTAGCCATCCTACTGGGAGAGGAGAAGACAAACTAGCCATCCTACAGGGAGAGGAGAAGACAAACTAGCCATTCTAATGGGAGAGGAGAAGACAAACTAGCCATCCTACTGGGAGAAGACAAGACAAACTAGCCATCCTACTGGGAGACGAGAGGACAAACTAGCCATCCTACTGGGAGAGGAGAGGACAAACTAGCCATCCTACTGGGAGAAGACAAGACAAACTAGCCATCCTACTGGGAGAGGAGAAGACAAACTAGCCATCCTACTGGGAGAAGACAAGACAAACTAGCCATCCTACTGGGAGAAGACAAGACAAACTAGCCATCCTACTGGGGGAGGAGAAGAGAAACTAGCCATCCTACTGGGAGAGGAGAGGAAAAACTAGACATCCTACTGGGAGAGGAGAAGACAAACTAGCCATCCTACTGGGAGAAGACAAGACAAACTAGCCATCCTACTGGGAGAAGACAAGACAAACTAGCCATCCTACTGGGAGAGGAGAAGACAAACTAGCCATCCTACTGGGAGAGGAGAGGACAAACTAGCCATCCTACTGGGAGAGGAGAGGACAAACTAGCCATTCTACTGGGAGAGGAGAGGACAAACTAGCCATCCTACTGGGAGAAGACATGACAAACTAGCCATCCTACTGGGAGAGGAGAGGACAAACTAGCCATCCTACTGGGAGAAGACAAGACAAACTAGCCATCCTACTGGCAGAAGACAAGACAAACTAGCCATCCTACTGTGAGAAGACAAGACAAACTAGCCATCCTACTGGCAGAAGACAAGACAAACTAGCCATCCTACTGGGAGAGGACAGGACAAACTAGGCATCCTACTGAGAGAAGACAAGACAAACTAGCCACCCTACTGGGAGAAGACAAGACAAACTAGCCATCCTACTGGGAGAGGAGAGGACAAACTAGCCATCCTACTGGGAGAGGAGAGGACAAACTAGCCATCATACTAGGAGAAGACAAGACAAACTAGCCATCCTACTGGCAGAAGACAAGCCAAACTAGCCATCCTATTGGGAGAGGAGAGGACAAACTAGCCATCCTACTGGAGAAGACAAGACAAAATAGCCATCCTACTGGGGGAGGAGAGGACAAACTAGCCATCCTACTGGGAGAAGACATGACAAACTAGCCACCCTACTCGGAGAGGAGAGGACAAGCTGCAACACAGCAGCCAAATATATTGTTTCATGTCAGGGACAGTGAGTGAGCACCCCGTCCACACACACACACACACACACAGGTTTCTTCCTTTTCTATTTTTTTCTTCCCTTCTTTGTCCTTCAAGTTCAATTAACGTTGCACTACTAAACGTATTGTTAAATAGTTTGTTTGTTTGTTTGTTTTTAACAGTACAGCAACTTTTCTTCTCTGACAGTTTGTACGTCATGACGTGTACTGTCCTGTTTTGTAGCACCTGGGCCTTCTGCCGTATTGTTTTGGATTTAGCGGCGAGGACCATCTCGTCCCCCTGTGATGGATGGCTGATGACTTGCGCGATGACTGAAGTGAGGAAGAGTTGCGCAGCATCATCATCAACCCACTCTCTCGTCCGAGACCACCTACTACCAGTGGCAAGACCAGCAAGACGACTGGCAGCGGAGACGGATGCAGATTTTTCCTCGGGGTTTCTTCCGAAGCCCTTCCCGCAGACGAGGACACGCGCGAGGCAGCGGAGGTTTAAATCAGGGTCTTCCTGGAGGAGCCGCCCGGCGGGCCAACGAGCCTCGCCCACCCGGCCGGGCCTTTGGCATGCTGCGCAACGCAATACGGTCATGCAATGAAGCCCTGCTGAACTCGACTCAACTCAACTCAGCTCAGCTCAGCTCAACTCAACTCAACTCAACTCAACTCAACTCAACTCAACTCAGCTCAGCTCAGCTCAGCTCAGCTCAACTCAACTCAACTCAACTCAACTCAACTCAACTCAACTCAACTCAACTCAACTCAACTCAACTCAACTCAGCTCAGCTCAGCTCAGCTTAACTCAACTCAACTCAACTCAACTCAACTCAGCTCAGCTCAGCTCAGCTCAGCTCAACTCAGCTCAGAGACAGACTGAGAGAGAGAGAGAGAGAGAGACAGAGACAGAGAGAGAGAGAGAGAGAGGGAGAGAGACAGAGAGCGTGAGAGAGCGAGAGAGAGAGATAGG
>NC_079228.1:37936552-38036750 GCF_029633865.1 Lampris incognitus | reverse complement strand
AGAGACAAACATCAGAACAACGGCCAGTTGCATCTAGTTTAACAGCTGCAGCCCTGCTGCGCCAAGTAGGAAAAACACCGACATGTTCTGCCCAGGGCGGCGTGAGACGGGACCCGTGTTGTGGGGTCGTGGTTGTGGCAATCTGGTGATACAACTTCAATGTCATCATTCCCTGGTCTTAAAGGGCTGCATTACAGCAAAGTGAGACGGTGTTCTGGACTTATTCCACTGTTTTAGTGAAGTGAACAAGGAATGTGTCCAGAATCAAGAATAGAGTAAAACATGCTGTAACGTGCATGGATAAGAAGACACGCCGGCCGCTGGTTCGCGAAGTCTGACCCTTTAGTCTAGCGGTTAGCGATGCCTTCTGCGGTGCGGGCGATACGGGTTCGCGTCCCGGCCGCGGCAGTTCCCGTGGTTGCGTTGTCCCCCCGAATTCGCTACAATGCTGTAACGTGCATGGATAAGAAGACACGCCGGCCGCTGGTTCGCGAGGTCTGACCCTTCAGTCTAGTGGTTAGCGATGCCTCCTGCGGTGCGGGCGATACGGGTTCGCGTTCCGGCCGCGGCAGTTCCCGTGGTTGCGTTGTCCCCCGAATTCGCTACAATGCTGTAACGTGCATGGATAAGATGACACGCTGGCCGCTGGCTGGCGAGTCTGACCCTTTAGTCTAGCGGTTAGCGATGCCTCCTGCGGTGCGGGCGATACGGGTTAGCGTCCCGGCCGCGGCAGTTCCCGTGGTTGCGTTGTCCCCCCGAATTCACTACAATACTGAAACGTGCATGGATAAGAAGACACGCCGGCCGCTGGTTCGCGAGGTCTGACCCTTCAGTCTAGTGGTTAGCGATGCCTCCTGCGGTGCGGGCGATACGGGTTCGCTTCCCGGCCGCGGCAGTTCCCGTAGTTGCGTTGTCCCCCCGAATTCGCTACATTGGTGTCAGAAGTGGGATGGAGCGACCGTAAGGCCATCGGAAACGTAGGCGCCCTGAGGCGTGAAGGAGCTGATATGCTTAAGCGCGGGGACGCGCTTCCCGAAGGAGGGGGGTAGTGTAACGTGCATGGATAATAAGACACGCTGGTCGCTGGCTGGCGAGTCTGACCCTTTAGTCTAGCGGTTAGCGATGTCTCCTGCGGTGCGGGCGATACGGGTTCGTGTCCCGGCCGCGGCAGTTCCCGTGGTTGCCTTGTCCCCCGAATTCGCTACAATATTAATGCCCATAGGGGAATATTAGTGTAGAAGATTAAAGAGAACTCGTCCGATAATAAGATCCTGAGAAGACCATCGTGTGTTCTGCAACAGTGTCATTGGACAAGAGCTGACGGCCCCTCAGCGCCCCCCTGGTCCTCAGGTGATGGGCAACGCGTGTGTTAATGCTGAAGAGACGAGCAAGCAGCCAGACGCCATTCAGCTCAGCTACCTGGCTCGCTCTCGAACCCGGAGAACGTTTAGGTTAAACGTCCGACCTTCTCCCGGGACAACTACTCGATCCGTTAGTACAGCCTACGTAGCAGTGTGAAGACCGCGGGTGTGTAGACCGCCTCTGTATACCAGCTCCCCCTCACGACTCTGAGCGTATATGCACCCCACCGCTGCCACCAATAGCGAGAATTCAGGGGGCAGCCGGGAATCGAACCTGGGTTTCCCGCACCACGGGCGACTGTGCTAACCAGTCAACTAAAGGGTCTGACCCATTAGTCAAAGGCTAGCGAGTCCAGTCATTTGTGGTCGTTACACTGTTACAGTAACTTAGATATCTCGAGAAACCAACCTTTACTTTATTTACCTTTATTTAAAACCCCCGGCTCCAACCGATATCTCCCAGTTCATCCTCTGTGCTGTGTTCAGTTCACTTCAGATTAGTTCAGTTCAGCTCAGTTCAGGTCACGCAAGTTCACTTCAGTTCAGGTCAATTCAGTTCAGTTCAGGTCATGTCAGGTCAGTTCAGTTCAGGTCATGTCAGGTCAGGTCAGTTCAGTTTAGATCGGTTCACTTCAGTTCAGGTCAGTTCCGTTCAGATGAGGTCAGGTCAGGTCAGGTCATAGTAGTGTAATGACCACAGATGAATAGACTCTGAATAGACTCGCTAGCCCTTGGCCAATGGGTTGGACCCTTTAGTTCAGGAGTGTCAAACTCCAGGCCTCGAGGGCCGCAGTGTCTGCAGGTATTTGTTGCAACCGTGCACTACACCACCTGATTTAACTAATTAGCTCACCTCCTGGATCAAGGAGGGAAAGGAACTAGTTTAATCGGGTGGTGTAGTGCACGGTTGCAACAAATACCTGCAGACACTGCGGCCCTTGAGGCCTGGAGTTCGACACCCCTGCTTTAGTTGACTGGTTAACGTAGTCGCCCATGGTGCGGAAGACCCCGGTTCACATCCCGGCTGCCCCCGAATTCGCCTCCATATCTTCTTTATCCCCGGGAGTAAATTCGGTTTAAGCAGGACTAATGAAAGACGAACAACTAGACAGAGTAAAGAGAGAAACGTGAAGTACCAAGCTCCAATAACTTGGTAGGAACGTGTTTTTCTTCTCACTGTGACGTCAGAGATGAGTGAAATATCGGCTCGCTTCCCGTATGCGGGCCTTTGCGACGCTGTTAGCAGAGGTTTCGGCACGCCGCCCAACGATGCAGACCACCAACCACCCTTTCTCTTTCACGTGCCTGTCTTTCATCTTCTTTGACGGTGTTTGTTTTCCACCCTGAAACCCTCCGATCACGTCCTCGTGTCTTCATGATGAGCTGCCCACCGAGTCAAGCCCCTCACAGACAAACCCGCTGCCTCGCCACCGCAGGGCTTCTTAGTTTTCACACACTCTCTCTTCTTTGTTGGATAATTGCACCGTGTTTGAATGTACAATTTTCTCATGTCAGAAGACAGGTCTTGTCGAGACAAGCCTCGATTATATGAGTCACACAAGTCCCTCGTACACGAGCACGTCCCCACATAGTGGCACATGTGAGGGTTGAAATGGAAATGATTCTCTCTGGTGAGTCATAATAGCTTCTTAAAAGAAAGAGCGAGAAATTTATGTCAACAAAAGAAGTGGAGACGAGTCCCTCCCGAAGAAGAACTGTAGGACAATTAACCCTCAGAGAGAGATGATGGATCATGGCAGCCATACTAGTAGGAATTACTGCACCAAACCATGTAAGATGATCTCAACTGTGGTCAACTCAGATGTTTACCTCTCTCTCTCTCTCTCTCTCTCTCTCTCCCCCCCCCCCCCTCTCTCTCAGCATCAGCACATCACTATACAGTCAGAGTGGCCCCCCGGCCAAGCGGCCCCGGCCCCTACAAACTAGCCACCGTCTTCCTGGCTGTACTTTCTGCTGTGCTGTTCATCTGCATCATAGCCGTAGCCGCTCACAGTAAGTACTGCACTGAATGACTGACAGGTCTCCAGCCTCAAGGGGGCGCAACACACACCCAACGTCCACGGTACACTTCCTGTCAGACGGTTCAGGGACTGACCACCCAGATAGCACCCGGATGTGGGCCACCTCAGGCAATGATGCGGCACTGGTGGCCTTCTTCTGGCCCTGACAAAATGGATGTGAGCCTGATGTGGCCCACATGTATAAGAGCAAATATGGCCCAGATATGCCAAATCACATGTGGGCCTTTTTTGGCAAAGATGCGGTGCTCTGGGCAACATGTAATCTGGATGTGAGCCTGAACCGGCCCGTGTGGTAAATGGTGAATATGGCCCAAATATCACAAACCAAATATGGGCCACCTTTGGCAAATATGTGGCACAGGCGGCATTGCTGTGGCTTGGTTCTGGCCCAGATCTGGCAAACAGGAGCGGACCGCCCAAGTGCCATCACTCCACGCGGTATGTGGGCCGGTTGAAAGAAAGATGAAAGTTGGGTGCAGGACGGATCCGGGCCACAGCAATTGTGCTATCTGGGCAGCAGGCCAACATGTCGTATGGGTCTGGTTCTGTATCCGAATCCGCTCACTCCGCTGAATTCTCCGTATTTTTGTCCGTTTCAGCTGTATTTTTATGTTTGGCTCTCTGTTCTGTTCCCGCCGCTATCGGACGTGACTGCGGATGGGTTGTGGTGTAATCTAACGGCTTCTACTGTGGTGAAGTGAGCTGGGTTGCCAGATATGCTTTATGTTTTAAAGGTATTTTGAAAATGTCCCCAAAGTTTTTCAAGTTGCGGTGAGCTCGGCGTCGGAACCAAACAGGATCAGTAGTGTTGTGTCAGTTCTGACGGACTCGCCACGCAACGGACGTGTTGCGCTGGCGTTTCCGGGCATGTGCGCGTGACAAGAGACATGCGACTCATAGGCGAGATGACGTTCACGCTGCTTCTTACGCAACATCCGGGGTGGCGTGGGATCCCTGATTGCGACGTGTGTCTGGTTGACGTCAGTCATCTTCCTGTCCTCCCTTCTGTGTTCCTCCATCTCCCCCCTTCACCTCTCCCCTCCCTCCTTTCCTTTCTTCTCCATCGCGCTCCTCTCGCCTCTCTTGTTGTTTTTTTTTCTTAACTTGAACCATTTTTGTTTTTGTTCTGTAGGAGGCAGGGTTTCCCTGCGTCTGTGCTAAAAAGAGACCGCTAATCAATCAAACAACCCATCGACCAAATAATCAAATCCCGTGCACTCCCCCAGATAAGAAAGTAACCCAGGGAGCGGCGGAGGAGCCCCAGATCCAGAAGCAGACGCAGGAGGTCAACGTCACGGCTCTGCTGGCCACCTTGGCCCAGATGCAACAGGAGAAGACGGAGCTGCACAGGAAGCAGTCCGAGCTGCAGGAGAAGCTAGACCAGCTGCTGATCAAACGCCCTGCTCATCCATCACCCACTAACGGTACTAGTCTGTGCACATGTGTAGAAACCACGTCCGGAACGTAAAAGTCCAATCTGTGTATTTGCTCCACCCGTATGCTTAACAAGCTGCAACGTTTACTCACTATTCACTGCCTCACAATGCAACTGAAAATGTGGTGTTAAACCCATGTACACGGCTTTGTGCTAAAAACACCACAGTGTGGGGGGTCCGGGTGGCATAGCAGTCTATTCCGTTGCCCACCAACACGGGGATCGCTGGTTCGAATCCATTATTTGCTACCTCCGGCGTGGTCGGGCGTCCCAACAGACACAATTGGCCGTGTCTGCGGGTGGGAAGCCGGATGTGGGTATGTGTTCTGGTCGCTGCACTAGCGCCTCCTCTGGACGGTTGGGGCACCTGTTCGGGGGGGGGGGCCGGGAGGATTAGCGTGATCCTCCCACGTGCTACGTCCCCCTGGTGAAACTCCTCACTGTCAGGTGAAAAGAAGCGGCTGGTGACTCCACATGTATGGGAGGAGGCATGTGGTAGTCTGCAGCCCTCCCCGGATCGGCAGAAGAGGTGGAGCAGAGACCGGGACGGCTCGGGAGAGCGGGGTAATTGGCCGGATACATTTAGGGAGAAAAGGAGGGGGGGAGGGGGGCGTAAGACCACAATGCAATGCTTGGCCTCTATTCCACTCAGCTCATCTCCCTGTGAAATACCGCGAGATGGGACGAGAAGGTGCAAAACGACAATTCAGTAGCGTCCATTTATTTCTCCCCATAGCTGTTGGTTGTTGGACTCAGTCACAGCAATGATATTTCACCAGCCACTCTTGGAGGATGAACTACAGCTCCGCTGCGGGAGGTGCTGGTCGAACCCGGTACCCTCTGGGTCTGGCCCGTGTGTGTACTGATGGGTTTATTAAAGCGATAAACTTAAGCCTGTTGTAGAAAGAATGACGTTAATGATTTTAACAGCAGTGTCCAAGATTTTCATTCTCTCGCTCTCTCTCTCCCTCCATCTTGACAACAGCGCCTCTGGTCCCCAGGATAGTGAAAAAGGTGCAGGACGTTCCCGCAGGCTCAGTGGCGTCCCCTACTGTCTGCCCCCAGGACTGGCACCTCTTCAACAGCAGCTGCTACTACATCTCTGACGACAGCGACGACTGGGATCTGAGCCAGTCATTCTGCCAGGGAGAGGGAGCGCACCTCGCCATTGTCACCACCGTCGAGGAGCAGGTGAGCAGAGAAGGGAGAGGATGCGCGGACGATGGGCCGGAGGGGATCGGGAGAAAGATCCAAACCACTTAGTCACGCTTTCTTCGTTAATTGCCTATACCCGTCTAATCCAAATGACCGACTGCAAAATGTCTCCAAGTCCCGCCTCCTTCGTTAGATGATGCTGCGACGCCCCAGTAAACTTTTAGATGAGACAGTGATGCTGTTATGACGTCATGTCACATCAACGCCACACTGAGTTGGCTGAGGATGCTTGCACCTTTTCACTCTTTTAGCGATGCCTTTCTACTCATCTGGTATTGTCCAACCTATGTCAAAGCTCCTCTCTGTTACTCTTAGCGAGGAGGTGGCGATGCACGCCGAGCTCTGATCGGTGGACCACTGTGCCGGTTAAATTGGGGTTGGGGGTGGTTCATACACAACTTCAGCAACTGATACAAGAGGTTTTCATGGTTCAGATGCCAGATGTCATACACTTGTAAGACTGGAACTTCTGAAAAACAGAATATTTAAGTCGATACCTTACACGTGTGTCTTTTCTCAGACCTTCCTGTGGGATCTTCTGCCACGCGAACACTGGAACGGCTTCTGGATTGGGGTAACTGATGGGCACACGGAGGATGAATGGAAGTGGGTGGATGGCACCAGGCTGGTGAGCAGGTAGGTACCTGCCTTTAACAAAGGCCCTCCCCTCACACCAGCAGACCTGTCCCAGTGGTAGGAATGGGTATCGGTTACATTCCTTCAGACATCGGCGTTAAATGGTACTTTTAAGACGGTACTGGTGCCTAAATGGTGTCTGAACTGATACCTTCTTTAAAGTTGTTAAAATGCTAATTTCGGTGTCAGTTGTTTCCTAACAGACATACAAATATATGCAAGCCATTCATATCTCAATTGGGTATATGTCTTGACCGAATATAGAGTTTAAAAACCGGCGGTCGTTTTGACCGCCCATGGTCGTTTTAGGTAGGAGTGAAATCCCGGTCGTTCTAGAGTTAAAATGAAGACATACGTAAACAGTGTCTCTCTTTATTGCAAAGGCAAAATGGTAATGAAATGAGAAAACAAATGTCCCCATAGGACAACAACGGGGAGTCGCTGTGAAAATGATCCAGCCCAGCCCTCTTCAGAGCCACATTACTTGGTCCTAGTTTAACATAGAGACATGGTTGAAACTTTAAACGGGGGGGGGGGGGAGTCACAATACTTCAGACCTTGTTGATCTAAACTGATATTTTGATATCTAGTACGGTTTTTGCGAAATCGCAGTTTAAGTTTTATGCTTTTTTAGGCTGTTTCAGAGTTTATAATGGGTGTGTATTGGGTGGTGTTCAGAGCTAGAGTGCGTCACGTGGCCCACGCTCTTACTGCCAGCCCTGAAAATTTTCCCAAACCCTTTTTTAATCAATCAATCAATCAATCAATCAATCAATCAATCAATCAATCAAGTTGAGCGCTTTTCTATATAAAATGCAGCTTGACTGATTGATTGATTAAAAAAAACCTCTTTTAATTCCAGCAATTTCCAACCGTCAGGGACAATTTCTATATCAAAACGTAGAGAAGTTTGTCCTCTCACTCAGTCTGTCTCTTACCGTGACATGACTCACAGTTTTTTAATAAATCATCTCCAAGGGAGTGCTGACCAAACCTCTCATGGACTGCCATGCTAAACTGGGCTCGGAAGTTCTTGTCAAAATCAGCTGAAGACCGTTTTTAAACTGCGACAGCCCCTATACCGTAAATATTAGGTACACCTATAATACGCCAGCGTCTTCACTGACGCCTTGTGATGCTTGTAGAACCTGATAATGTAATAAATCCCCGATAATGTAATAACCCTGATAATGTAATAAAAAATGCACTTGAGGCCATTGAAAATGCAATAAACCCTGATAATGTAATAACTTCCTGATAACGTAATAAAGTGCACTTCCCCGATAATGTAATAAAGTATTGCATTAACAGGAGGTTATTACATGATCAGGTTAGCCTTCATTTTGCAGGTCCTGATAATGTAATTCCCCAATATTGTAATAATTTAACAGCAGACCACCTATTAATGGGTTCAAGTGGTGATACTGTGTTGGCAACTCTAGCTCCAGAGCTCTAGCGCCACCAACAGGTCAAAGTTGGACATGCAAACGCACTTTATTACATTATCAGGAAGTTATTACATTATCAGGTTTTATTGCATTTTCAATGGACTCAAGAGCAGATTTTTTATTACATTATTGGGGTTATTACATTATCGGGGATTTATTACATTATCAGGTTCTACAATGCTCAATATGAAAAAAATTGCCAGTACGGCTTGTACATTTTGGGCTATGAGGGCAGCTGTTTATCCCGGATGCGCACTAAACAGCAGGCACACAATTTCCACAGGATTGTCTCGTTATACTTATAATACAAAAAAAAATCAAATAAATCTAAATCTTTCATTTCACCTCCCATTATTAGAACGGTTGTGGGTAAAATACAACCACACTTTCGTCCGTTTTTGCTTTGGGCATTTTGGCCAAGTTTAGCACATTGGCTAGCTTAGCGGCACCTGCTGTTGTATACTAGAGACAGAGCGAGTGAGCGCGAAGTGATGGCGCGCTACGGGGTCAAAGGTGAACGATGATCGAGTGGTGCTTCTGCTGCCTGTAACTTCCGCTCCACTGCAGCAGAGAACGGTTGGGAAACACTGCGTAGGCAGTCGGCAGCTCAGGTTTTGTAATTTGGCACTGTAATCAGTGTTGCGTTTCAGTCTGGTAGGTATCCGTTACAGGGGAGCTTGCGCCACAGCAGTACTGACTTCCAGTACCCAACCCTCCCCAGTGGAACTATTTTTACCTGCTTCCTCTGATTTCTGCAAGTGAGCGGTGTTCTCAAATCAGCAATTGACAATAATTGTCCCTGGGTTGTCATATCATTTATCTAATTAGATTCATGGTCAGGATTAGGGCTAGGGTCACCCCAAATGTTTTTCTGTCATCAGAACTATTTCAAAGAAATGTTTTTGGCCCTAGACAAATCTAATCAGGGGTGTTACTATGAAAAACAGAGTTCCTCTTTGCTTGATGATCATGCTTTCTAGCTCCAAGTCCTCCAGGAGGAAGTCACTCAGAATTATTAGCAGATGGCCATTTTTATTTCTGAGAACTAAAAAAAAAACGGAGGAACTGTAGGATATGAGTGCTTTGAAAACAGCATTACATAAGCAGTTGTTTTCACATATCCAGAGGATATGATGTAACACACCTTTTGTGCCATAAATCAGAGCGGACACTCACACAGGCCAATTCAAACAACAAGCAGAATACTGTATTGAAATAGGATAACAGAATTATAATGGAATTATAAAAGATGCTGAGGATGCCAAGCAGTGTCCAGATGCTACCGGAACAGCCTAGGAGCTGACAGCCATGCGACCACCGTCACTATGTAGACCTGACATTAGGAAAGACTACACATGAATACAAGAGAGACTCGCATCACACCATTCACATATGCAGGAGAAAAGACAAGAAAAAAACATCAGTCACGCATCGAAGTGAGAGAAGGATATAACATTGAAACACAATAAAGAGATTATATGGATTTTTAAGATATATATATATATATATATATATATGTGTGTGTGTGTGTGTGTGTGTGTGTGTGTGTGTGTGTGTGTGTGTGTGTGTGTGTGTGTGTGTGTGTGATGAGCAGTGCCCAGGTGGCAACCAATGTCGACATGGAGACCTGGGAGGAGGACAGACTACATGTGCACACAGGGGAGACTCACATCACACCATTCACACACACAGAAGGAGAGAAAGGAGAAAACATCATTCAGAGAGAGCGAAAAGACATGCGAGAGAAGAAAACAGTTTGCAATAGTCAATAATCTATACTCTATTATCTTGTCGGTAGAACGGTGCTTGGTAAATTTATTGAGACAGAAACCGTGTGAAGTACTCAATTTAAAAGCAATTAATCGTAGGTTAAGGCAAAAAGACGAGTTTTAAGTTTGGATTTCAAGGACTCAACAGACTCAGATTGTCTGACAGCAGCAGGCAGGTTATTCCACAAGAACGGAGCCTGGCAGGAAAAGGCCCAGCCACCAACTGAATTCTTTTTAACTTTGGGTACACACAGGAGCCCTGTATTTTGAGAGCAAAGGACTTGAGATGGATGTACGGTTTAATGAGATCAGACAGGTAAGATGGGGCAAGCCCATTTAGGATTTTATAAGTCAGCAGAAGCACCTTGAAGGGATTTGAACTTGGAAGCCAATGAAGGGAGGCAAGAATTCGTGTAATATGGTTAAATTTTCTAGTTTTAGTAAGGATTCTAGCTGTAGCATTTTGAACCATCTGAAGACTTTTAATACTAGCATGTGGCGACTTGAAAACGGAACATTATAGTAATCACGTCTGGATGACACAAATGCATGTATTAGAGTCTCTGTGTCAGCAATAGACGGGAAAGACCTCATTTTAGCTATGTTATGTAAGTGAAAAAAGGCAGTCTTCATGATTTCTTGAATGTGCTTATCAAAGAAAAGGCTGGGGTCAAACGTAACACCAAGATTTTTGGCTGCCACACTTTGTGAAATCACAGAGTTGTTGATATTGCTACTTGATCAAATTGGTGTCTGTGTCTAGCAGGGCCAGTGAAATTTAGTGACATCCAATTTTTCACAGCAACCAAGCAGCCTTCTAAATTAGTCATTTGAGTATGATCCTCAGCTCACAGGCACATACAGCTGAGTATCATCAGCATAGCAATGGAAATTTATTCCATGACTGTGTATCATTTGGCCAAGAGGTGAAATATAAAGAGAGAAAAGTAGAGGGCCAAGAATTGAGCCCTGGGGTATGCTATATTTAATATCAGAGAATTCTGATGTAATGTTACCATAGCAGACACCATTTGTTCTTCCAAATAAGTAGGACTTCAAGAGAGAGCTAAGCCAGAGGCACCAAAATTACAATTTATTTTGTCTAATAGTATACAGTGATCAGTGGTGTCAAAGGCTGCACTGAGGTCCAGTAGTAGAAGCACAGAAGTGGAATCAGAGTCTATAGCTAGTAGAAGATAGTTCACAACTCTGATCAGAGCAGTTTCAGTGGAGTGACAGGCCCTGAAAGCCAATTGAACAGGTTCATATAGTTTCCTTCTATATGGGTAGAAAGTTGTTGAAACACAACTCTCTCTAGTACTTTAGAAAGGTATGGAAGATTAGAGACTGGTCAATAGTTATTAAGAGACCCTTGATCGAGATGCAGTTTCTTTAGAGGTTTGACCACAAGTGTCTTAAAACTGCTGGGAACAGTGCCAGTACTAAGTGATAAATTAGCAATGTCTTGCATTGTAGGTCCAAGAAAAGGCCAGAGGTCCTTAAAAAGTTTTGCTGGTCCAAGGGTCAAGTAGGCAAGTAGTTGGTTTAGAAGCTGACACGAGCTTAGTCAAAGTATCAAGAGTATAGTCTCAAAAGCTGTAATAACAGACCATCAGTGACTCACTGTATAGATATGAATTTGGTAAGACAGGCTCTGCAGGAGTAGCTGGAATTGAAGAATTAATTTTGCTTATGATCTCCTCAACCTTATTGCGGAAAAAGACTAGAAACCCGTAGGCCGTGAATGGTGAGCAACTAATAGACGGCTGCTTTTTAGTAAATTTAGCTACAGTGTCAAAGAGAGATCTGGGATTATGTTTATTAATATTGATTAAGTGAGAGAGGCACACTGCTTTCACAGCAGCTAAAGCACGCTTGTATTTCAATAAACACTCATGCCAAGATAGGTAAAAAACTTCCAATTTTGATTTTCGCCATTTACATTCCAGTCTCCTGCAGGCCCGCTTAACAGCACAATGTAGGACCAGGATGTAGGCCATTTTAGTTACCTATTGAGAAGTGCAACTGAATCGAGGAGACTAGAGAGGGCCACATTTACTTGAAAGTCACGAGTGAGATTTTCATCAGTCAGTCACTACAGTGAACGGAGCCAAAGTCTTCAGGCAGCTGCTGGCCAAATGCAGCTACAGTTGAGGGACCAATGTGGCATGTGGCAATTAAATGTACCGACATTAACAGGACAGGCCGATAATGCTTCAAATTTAATTAGAAAATGTTCTGACACAGCAGATGTGGTTGGCAAGACATTCAGATCAGAAACAGCTATCCCTTTAGATAAAACAAAATCAAGGATGTTACCACTGCAATGAGTCGACTCTTGAACAAACTGAGCAAACCAAAAAGTGTCAACTAGTGCCAGAAAGGCTTTACTTAGGGGATCAGCAGCCTTATTCAGATGAATATTGAAATCACCAAGAATTAGAATTTCGTCAGAAAGAGTAACAAGACATGAGACAAATTCTCCAAATTCTTCCAAGAAATAGTAAGACCCAGGAGGTCGATAGCGTATCACAATCTGGACTGAGCAGATTCTATTCATGGCTGAGGGAGATGGACTTAGAATAAAAGCCCAAAAAGACTCGAATTTAGATTCAAGTTTATAAGTAAAATTGAATACAGACTTACATATGAAGGCAACAACCCCCACCTTGTTTATTTGCCCGAGCTACACGGGCATAAGTGTAGTCAGGTGGGGAAGCTGAATAGGGCTGAAACATTTGGTCTCAGCCATATTTTCACATAACCCAATCATATCAAAACTATGTTCAAGAATCAGATCATTTATTAGTAAGGCTTTGGTAGACAATGATGTGATATTTATGAAACCAAATTTAAGCATCGTGTTGAAGTGATCAGTAGTAGGCAGAATTTTAGAGCTACCAATTAGATTAAATGTTCATTGGAATTAGACACCTTGTGCTAGTTGACAATTTTGACAAACAACGCTTCGGACGATATGTGGTCACACTTTTGATAACAGTAGATGTTTGGTTCTGTAGATTATTAGGTACTTCATTGCACATTTCACCACCACCAGTGGTCGGAATGATTATTAGATTATTGTGATTCACACATTTAGGAGAGGAGAGCTTGGGAGCAATACAGCTGGGTAGGGAGACGGTCTCAATGTTATAGACCAAGCTGTCAGTCTGATAAGCTACACTATGAGAAATTCCCTGACTAATCATATTAACTAAACTAGCTGACTCTAAATTTGTTGTTCTCTCTTTCTCTGTTATATCTATCATAAAAATGCATGCATCTTCACTTTATATTCCTTCCTCACACTCAACTCTCAGTTTCGCTGCCTTTCCCTCCCCCCCCCCCTCTCTCACACACAAAGAGAATAGTTTTTTTAGAGCGTGTTCTGTGTAGGGTTTACCTCATACACCAACAGGACTTACCCTTTGGCTCTTTAGCCCCGCCTCCTGTAGAGTGACAGCCAATGGCCTGCTTTACACTTTGAGATCGCTCCCTATCCACGTTGGCCAAGGTTGGTACACATGTTAGGGAAACAAAAGGGGTTAATTTCTCAGGCGAGCCCCAAGCTGAAGGCGATGAAACGGCTGGTTTGGGCATGTTAAGAGTTCTGAGAAATATCTTGGAAAGGGGCCCAGAATTGCTAGCATCACACACACATACAAACAGGCCCGCACACGTCATTCACAAGTTCTTTTTCATATGTATACACAGAAGAAAATTATGCATTTACACATATAATAACACACACACACTAAAAGTGTGAACTGGTGTGAACTTGGTTTCAGCTGCTCCCAGGGCGTCACGTCAAAGACAATCCTCTGATGACAAACAGATGTGTGGAGGGCAAAGGCTGTGTGGTTGTGTGTGTGTGTGTGTGTGTGTGTGTTTGACTAAGGTATCATACATTCGGTTTACCACATCTTATTTCATAACCGGCAGAAAATGAAGGGAAACACAAAAGAAGGAACTTTAAACCCAGTGTAACTAGTACGTTGTCTGAGGGGAACAAAACACAAACCAACGCTTTTCTGAAACCTGAAGCGATTTCGCTTGATTTTTGTGGGTCATTTGTCATCTGTGACCGGAGGTTGTGCTCTCTCCCTCTGATCCAGCTGGACACGGGTGAAAAACTCCAGCTGGATAACAAAACAAGTCCATCTGTAGAGAAGACGGACTTCCCAGGTAGCATCCGGATGTGGGCCACTTCAGGCAATGAAGCGGCACTGGTGGTCTTCTTCTGGCCCTGACAAAATGGATGTGAGCCTGAAGTGGCCCACATGTATAACAGCAAATATGGCCCAAATATGCCAAATCAAATGTGGGCCTTTTTTGGCAAAGACGCGGTGCTCTGGGCAACATGTGGTCTGGATGTGGCCCTGAAGTGGCCCGTGTGGTAAATGGTGAATATGGCCCAAATATCACAAAACAAATATGGGCCACCTTTGGCAAATATGTGGCACATGCGGCATTGCTATGGCTTGGTTCTGGCCCAGATCTGGTAAACAGGAGTAGACCGCCCAAGTGCCATCATGCCATGTGGTATGTGGGCTGGATGAAAGCGTCGGGTGTGGGACGGCTATCTGGGTTGTTTTGGGTTTGACTCAGCTTCCATGTTACTTCTTCCCGTTTCAGATTTTGTCTCGTCACCTAAATCAAGAGATTTTCTAAGAATCACGTGCTTCAGCTTCCTGTTTTTATCCAAGTATTTGTGTTGATGAAGAACTTTTTGCTGTTTTTTTCCCTGATTCACGGATTCACTTCGTATTTTCTTTTTCCTGTCTTGTCGTTCACATCGTTTTCTTGCTGAGCGAGGGTATTTGTTTTCCTTCCTCCCCCCCCCCCCCACCATTCATCGTGCAGATGTTGTTTCCTTTCACACAGTTCTTCTTCTAGTGTTACTTTATTGGTGTTGATTGAGTGGATGTTTTTTTTTTCTTGGACAGTAATTTTTATTGGTATATGAGTTACAACCCAAATTTTCTGACCCAGAGTTGTGGGATTCTAACTACCAACTTTTGAAGTCACAAGCCCGCTTGTTTGCCATAGCAAACAACCATAGCAACAATGTGGAAAAAAACCCGTGTTTGGCGCTGGTGTCTGCTGGGTTTACGCAGGTCTGACACTGCTCAGCCTGGTAAGAAAGGAGGAACACGGGGCTTATTCTACGCAGGTTTCCATTACGAAACCTCATTGGTCATCATCACAATCGACCAGTGTGGCGTCAACGTTGCTTAATACAAAAGTTCTGACGAGCTAGCATGTTGTTGCATAACATTTTCATGAGGTGCTACCAAGTCGAGGGGTTGTCTGAACAAATACCAGAACTTCAGCCCCGTCCGCCATGTTGAATCTCTGCTGTAAGCAAAAACACTGAAATGGACACGTCTGATGACTGAAATGCAACCGCCCTGTTTAGCAATGACATGTATGGAGCTGAAGTTGCAGACTCGGCACATCCCGGTATTTACCCGTGACCATAGACTGGTGTGAAAGGTCAAACGCAGGTTGAACCCGTGTTCAGTAGCACGTGTCATATGCAGGATTTGTGTAAAAAGGGGTTACTAGAACGACCAAGGCCATCATTTTGACCACCCATGGTCGTTTTAGGTAGGAGTGGACTCCTGGTCATTCGAAGGATTAAAGCCACAACCTTCCTGAGGAGAGGTAGAAGGATAGATGTCTGATTCTAGTCTGATAAACAGCTCAACCTGTCTGTATAGATTCGTCTCAGCCATTGAGGTGTTAAGATTTCATACAGAAAAAAATTAAACCACATAACTGGACTGCTATTGTAGGCTCTGAAGACATTTTGCCTTTCATCTGAATGGCTTCCTCAGGTGTGATATCAGGTGGAGACCTCACCTTTTCTTTCCATGGAGAGGCCACCCCCCCCCCTCAGAAGGCAACAAGTGTATGCCACCTTGAGGACGTGAATGGGACACCACAACGACGCCATCTTTCCACTGTCTATGGTGCGGTCATTACATCACGATGTTTTTCCACATCGTTCCGTTCATGTCCAAAATGAGGGGAGTGGCCTCCCCATGGAAATAAAGGCCGGGGGACATGAGAACTGAAGAAACAAATCGTATGAGCGCCAAGTGTATTTTAATTTTTTTTTCTTTGTATGTTGTTCATGCAGATGCCTTTCTCACTGGTCTTCGTTCTCTACCTCTCTTCTCTTCTCCACAGCTTCTGGGAGGACGGTGAGCCAAACAACCACCTGGATGAAGACTGTGTCTACATAGTGAAGACTCTCAAACACGAGCGCGTGGCGGTGAAGAGCTGGTACGACTCCCCCTGTCACCTGTCCTGGAGGTTCATCTGTGAGAAGGAGTTGGAGCCTGCTGGGATCCCCACCACCCCAAATTAGAGCAAAGGCAGCAGGCCTCTTGTCAGGTTTTAACCAAGAGCAGAGGACAGCCAGTCAACGTTTTATCAGAACTTGCCAACAGACGCCATTTTGTTTGTGTAATCGGGTCCGGTTATGAATGTTTTGTAGGAGGTTCTCTTGTGAAGTCACGTTGCACGCGTACTCCAAGTTCAACACATTAACTTACATTTAAGGAAAAATGAAGGGCATGAATACTGAATTTTTAATAAAAATGTAGTCATATATTTCCAAGCTCTCAATATCACTGTTCAGTTTAACACCTTTTCAAAAATGGAAAAGGTTTGCCTTCTACTTGACAGGCATGTTTTTTTTTTTTTTTCAAATTAGATAAAAGTTTCTCAAAGGGTTTTACACAGAGAATCGTAACTTCAGGCGGGAAAAAAAACCAAACTTTTTAATCATGAGACGACAGCACAACCGCTGAGCAGTTAGCGACGTCATCTCGCTGTAAGAGTCTTGAATACAAACCCCACACGGCCCAGAGACGAAGGGACCGTCAGCCCACCGACTCATATCGGAACCATACCGACCGATCTCTGCATGGAGAATCAGCCTCGGATGCAAGCCCTCGCATCTGCAGCAACACAGAGGAAAAACAACAAACAGGTGTCACAACATCCCTGCCAAAAATCTGAAGGGTCACACAGGAAGTGACATGTTTTAGTGCATCACCCAGCAGCCGTCTGTGCACCAGAGAGCATGGGCGGAACAAATGCTCTGTTTGGGTGTAGCGGCAAACAAAATACTTAGTGGTTTCAAAATGACTCCTGCAAGTGTATGCCAAAAAAGGACAACAGAAATCTTAAAGTACTCTTAAAGCACAGATGACTAAGCTAATAAAGAAAAGGTAAATGCAGCGAATTTAAAATTTAAGAATTGAAAAGCTGAGAATTTATGCGTACTTAAATGTGTGTGTGTGGGGGGGGGGGCACGGTCACCTCACAGCAAGAAGGTCCTGGGTTCGAGCCCCGGGGTAGTCCAACCTTGGGGGTCGTCCTCTGTGTGGAGTTTGCATGTTCTCCCCGTCTCTCCGGTTTCCTCCCACAGTCTAAAAACATGTAGGTCAGGTGAATCGGCCGTACTAAATTGTCCCTAGGTGTGAATGTGTAAGTGTGTGTGTGTCGGTCCTGTGATGGCCTGGCGGCCTGTCCAGGGTGTCTCCCTGCCTGCCGCCCAGTGACTGCTGGGATAGGCTCCAGCATCCCTGCGAACAGGATAAGTGGTTTGGATAATGGATAGATGGAAGAATAAATGCAGCGGGGCTGAACATACTGGGTCATGTTGCTTAACTTTCCTCAACTTAGGTACTGCACATTCCCAATGTGACAGGCCCCAATTTAGCCAACCGCGCTCTCTCTTTACATACCCTCAGTTGAATGAACCTGTGCTGAAAAGACGGCTGCAAAAATAGGTGGAGGAATGTCGTAGCGGGCGACGGTAACCTCTAATATAAGGGCAAGTTATTAGTTAATGAACGAGTAGCTGGTGCAACGTGACTTCCGACCGCCGAAACAAACATGACCGTACATCTTGAGCATTTCGATCTTTAGCATTGCTGCCAAGTGCAAGTAATCTGCTTTGTTGTGTTCGCTGGCAGTTTTTCTTCCCGTTTGTTTTGTACCGAATGACATCAGATTGTAGCGCTTAATGTTATCTTTGCCTTGCACGTGTCATCCCTGCAGTCACATTTACCAAAGCTGTTATAAGACCCAGCAATACGCAGATACATTTGTGCGTCAACCAACAGGTACTATATAGTAATCATATTATAGTAGTACTATATGAAGTAGCAGTAGTAGTGTATCCGCTACATAGTAGTTATATCATAGCCAAGAGTACATTTACTGTAAACACACCTCAGATCAGCAGGAGGCAGTGAATAGGAGACTCTGCATATGAAGCAGATTTATACTGACACACATCATTATCACAGACATATCACCACCACACCTCAATAACACATCATTGTCACAGACATATCACCACCACACCTCAATAACACATCATTATCACAGACATATCACCACCACACCTCAATAACACGTCATTATCACAGACGTATCACCACCACACCTCAATAACACGTCATTATCACAGACATATCACCACCACACCTCAATAACACATCATTATCACAGACATATCACCACCACACCTCAATAACACATGATTATCACAGACATGTCACCACCATAACTCAATGACATATCATTATCACAGACATATCACCACCATACCTCAATAACACATCACAGACATATCACCACCACACCTCAATAACACATCATTATCACAGACATGTCACCACCATAACTCGATAACAAAGTGCAGGCAGGAGGACACAATAGCTGACAGTAATGGTGTTAAAGAAAGCGGGGACACAATAGTATTGGCCAACACCGATGGTAGTATTAGATGATGATGGTATTAGATGATGGTAGTATTAGATGATGGTAGTATTAGATGATGATAGTATTAGATGATGGTAGTATTAGATGATGATAGTATTAGGCAATGGTAGTATTAGATGATGGTAGTATTAGATGATTCATATTAACTGCAAAGTGCTGCTTGAGTTATAAATCCTGCTAGTAGACCATTTTAAGGATTAAGGTAACTGAGGCCTAGAAGAGGAACGTTTTCAGCCACTCTTGAAGAAGCTAGTGAGTCCGTAGTTCTCATGAAGGCCGGGAGTTGTTGCCACCATTTTGGATGGAGCATCGATGTTGGTAACACTGATGTTATTTGCATCGGTCAGACAGAGTGGTGTAATGAATGAATTCAGCAAGCTAATGATGTTAAGTGGAAAGGAAATTAAGATCCACTATGCCAAATTTACTTCCGCACTTTGCACTTAAGCATTTCAAACAGGACATTCAGGTTTTAAGAAAACTGTTTATGTGGCCAAACTGCCTGCCAAAGCAGTTAAGTGCTATTTTTAATGCTGCTTGAGGAAATATACTTAATTCACTGCAGTTTGGGCTCTCACTTTGATTTGTGCCATCATTTTTGCCTTCAGAATTTTTACATGTTGATTTCAATTAATCATTGATCAGTAATCAGTCGTCAATACGAGCCCTTCTGTGTGGAGCTTGCACATTCTGTGTTTGTATGAGGTTCCTTGCAAAGTCCAAGGACATACATGATCATTTGGATTCTAAATCCTGAAGTTATGAATGTTTTTTTATAATTAAGATGGAATAAAATTCAAACTTTCAACTTACTTGCCGAGCCTTGGAGGAAGGTTTTTGTACTGTCATGGCGGTGAGCAGGGGTGTGTCGAAGGATTTGGGACATTTGGGGCTTAGCCTGGACTTCTGCAGGGGGGTCCAGGAGGGGGATCCTTCCCCGGATTTTTTTTTTATCAACAAGCTCTATTTTGATGCTTTTTTATGCACTCTAGCACCGTATTTAACGTTCAAAGTACATGTCTTAATCATTGAAAAACTGAAATGTGAACCCAAAAAACTTGTTGACTCTCCAGATCAATTATGAATTGTGATGTTAAAAATATTAGCAGTTGTTAGTAATTAGTACTGAGTCGAAGCAGAATACTTCACAACATTTACTGACATGCTACAGTGCCAGACTAGAGAAAAAAGGGTAAATGTATTTATGTTAACATTAGTTTATTGGAATATTACATTTTCTTTCACACACACACACACACACACACATACACACACACACACACACACAGTAACACTAAATTGTTGTTACCAGTTTCCACGCCTGATTCTGACTCAGCTGCTGCTCTTCAGTCTGGACCTGGTCTGTGCTGCCCTCTGCAAAACCACGAAATCTACTTAAATGAAACTCATAACTGGATTCATAACTGGATTGGATTGCATTCTAATTACATCACATGATCTTTACTGTAGTAGTATCTAAACAATACCCCCTAACACAGTGTTTCTCAACCCAGTCCTCAAGGACCCCCCTATCCTGCATATTTTCTTTGCAACCCTGAATAGGTGTACCTGTTTGTAGTTATTCAACCAATCAGCAATGAATTTTGTCAGATGTTGCACACCTTGCATAATGAAGTGCTGCGAGATGATTGGTCGAGTAAGTACAAGCGGGGCTACCTATGCAGGGTTACAATGAAAATCTGCAGGATAGGGAGTCCTTGAGGACTGGGTTGAGAAACACTGCCCTAACAAAATGGCGTAAAGTTAATTGTTTATTTACTTGAAGTTCATTTAGATTTAAATCAATATGATGGTTAACTTTTGTTTGTGCCTATAGTAAAATGAATTAGTCATTACGGTTTTAGTTCGTTTTATAGAAATGTGATTTATTTACGAGGAAAACCTGCTGAAGGACAACAACAGTACGCTGCGGGATCGGACCAGTATGGCCTGCTAGCTAAACGGCACCTGCAGTCATGATGAAGAGGATTTCTCCTCATCATGACTGTAGATGCCGAATCCAATTCACATCATCAATCAACAGGCAAATTCAACAATCACTGAAAAGTTACTGCATAGGCCGAATTCTTACCCTTCCATTCTCACCCTTCCTTCTCTTCTGGAAAAATCCAAAAAGACTGAGTTGTTTTTTCCCCCCTGCACGCTCTGCCATTTTTCCTCTACCCGTCTCTTCCCGCTTTGTGTCACGTGACTCAGCGCTGACCATCAGACCCTCCCACACATGCGCAGCATGCACACACACACACACACACACACACAGAGTTAGTTTACAGACCTGTATTTATTTTGACAGGCTGTTACGTTAAGAAGAATATGGGACATTCACACGTTTTTGTTTTTTCTGTCGAGCTTCACATATAAGCGTACATTTAAAATTGTATTGGGGGCTACGGGGGCATGGGGGAGCAGTGGTGAGCACGGTCGCCTCACAACAAGAAGGTTCTGGGTTTGAGCCCCGGGGTAGTCCAACCTTGGGGGTCGTCCCAGGTCGTCCTCTGTATGGAGTTTGCATGTTCTCCCCGTGTCTGCGTGGGTTTCCTCCCACAGTCCAAAGACATGTAGGTCAGGTGACTCAGCCGTACTAAATTGTCCCTAGGTGTGAGTGTGTATGTGTGCGTGTGTCGGCCCTGTGTGATGACCTGGCGGCCTGTCCAGGGTGTCTCCCCGCCTGCTGCCCAATGACTGCTGGGATAGGCTCCAGCATCCCCGTGACCCTGAGAGCCGGATAAGCGGTTCAGATGATGGATGAATGGATGGATGGATGGATTCAGGGCTACACTCAAAACGTTCGGGGCTTAAGACTCGGCAAAATGACCCGGCGACGCCGATGGCTGGGAATAAAAATATTCAATGGCCAAACGTTACTCTGTGTTTGCACTGTGACTGCTGATGAAGATCAAGTTTATTGACAGCCAAGTAAATGTACACATACAAGGAAACTGTCTTGGTGGAACGCTCAAAGTAAAGACACAAGTTTAACCAGCAACATCTGTTGTGTTCAAATCAAATGAAATCATCTTTATTTCATCCATCCATTATCCAAACCGCTTGTACTGCTCTCAGGGTCGCGGGGATGCTGGAGCCTATCCCAGCAGTCACTGGACTAAATTTACCCATGAGGAGGAAAATAAAATCAGAGTGTTACTCTTTGCCCCACGTCGGGTCTTTTAAATCTGGATCACAACAGACCTTCTAATCATTTCTAGCTGTTGGATCTACTGGCCTCCGCTCTCTGACCATTCTCCATCGCTGGACGACACAGCCAGCCACGTGAACCACCACAGGGTCAACCAGTCTGCTGATGAAATGGGGCTGTGTTGACATTAGCCATAAGGTTTGAGTCGAGCAGTTAATAGGTTTGAGGAGCTTGTTATGTAATCCCTTCTTGCCTCGGCCTCATTGCAGCGCTAACCGCTAGATGACAGTAGTCACACGTTGTTGCTGTAAGCTAGGTGTAAGACACCAGTCAACAATTTGACCATGTGGCAAAAAATGAATTGTGTAGCTTTATTGGAGGGTAGCAGGAATTGAAGTAATTAGAATAAAAATAGCCGATTTAATTGTATATTGGTTTCTTTGTGGGCTAAATGTTTCAATTTTGATTGCTGAGAGAAACCTAAGGGTCAACGGGGTGACTGACTGTGACTAGGTTTAGAAAGAGTAGCTGGTTAAAATCCTTTTACATACTGTTCTGCTGTTCACTGCAGATTTTTGAGTACATTCACTTCTATCATGAAGTATCTCATTAAAGTTTTATTTTAAAGAGGTTCCCTTTTTAGTTGCAAGTATACAAAAATGACATCTCATCATCTCAAATTAACTGTAAGGACCAGTCCAAAAACTGGCCTGGTATCAAAACTGCTGTTAGACAAGCTTGTCAACATGAGCAAGCTCAAAGATTCCTAAGTGCTCAGAATCTGTTTCGATTCAGTATCAGGATCAAACTCTAACTAAGGAGCAAATACCTGAAGAAACAAGACTGCAGAGCATTAGCCATAATCATGGTGGTTGAGTTGCGGGTAAAAAACCTCAAAAAACAAAAACCATAAAACAAAAACTTCACCGAATTGATTTCGAGTGCTGAAAAACATCCCTGAGTATTCTGGAACTAGTCAAATTGGAAAATTTGAGAAAATACCGCTCTGTAGGATGAGCAGGGCCTGAGTCCAAACCTCAGCCTCTCTCTTATCCTACAGATTCCTCCCGAGTCATCCTGAAACCCTGATAGGCTTGCAGCATCAAAGCCTGCTTGCAAACATCAGGCCTTGACCCCCCCTGAGATCAGCAACCACTGAAGGATAAGCCTCAGAGATCAACAGCCAATGAGGAGTAAAACTCAGAGGTCATCAGCCAATAAAAGATGACCTTCAGACATTGTCAGCCAATGAAGGGTGACCCATGGATGTCATCAACCAATAAAGGATGACCTTCAGAGATCACTGGCAAATAAAGAAGAGATATACGAGCAGGGCGAGTCTCCAGCAGCAAACTGAAGTCTTCATTCAGTTGAAGGATAGTAAGTCCAGTCCAGATAAGCTTAATATTTCCCCAGTAAGGTTACACATATAAGGAATGTGACTTGGTGCATGACTCAAAATAATTTATGAATAAAAACCCACATTACGCATTATTCTGTTGGACAAGCGAAGGCATGATGAACAGGAGATGAAGACAAGTGATGTGTGTTCAGGAGACAAAGCGGAAAGGAAGCAAGGCAAGAGAGATTGGAGGAGATTATAAAATATATTACCATGGGACAGACAGTAAAAGGAATGGTGTGGGCATAATCTTAGACAGAGAGCTACAACAGAAAGTCAGTTCAATTCAATTTGATTTATTGTCATTAAAAACAATGTGCAGGCATGTGTAAAAACCAAAATGAGGGAAAAACAAAATGAAGAGGGAATCGGATAGACTGATTTGGATGAGGTTGGATTTGTATGGACATCTGGCAAATATAATAAGTTTGTATGCATCACAGGTGGGTTGCGATGAAGAAGAAAAGGTTAATTTCTGGAGACAACTGGACAATGTAATGTCAGGCATACCAGGGGATTAAAGAGTTTTCATTGAAGCAGACTTGAATGGACATGTGGGAGAAGGAAATGGTGGTGATGAGGATGCCATGGGAAAATTCGAGTTTGGAATGAGAAATGCAGGTGGGGAGTCAATACTTGATTTTGCTACAAGGAATGATTATGGCTATAGTTAATACATATTTCAAAGAGAGGCAAAATCAGACAGCAGCCTACAAGAGTGGAGGCAGAACTATACAGATATGCAGATAGACTACATTTTATGCAGAAAGCGGCATTTGAGGGAAGCTGTAAAATTGCAAAGTAATACCAAGCAAGTGTGTAACAAAACAACAGAGACCAAATTAAGACAAGAAGCAATCTCAGAAAAATGCTAAGACCAGCAGCATGGAAGATTCAATGGTGGAAGCTGAAAGAGGAACTTTGTAGAGAAAGTTTTAGGATGAAGGTAAGAGAGCTGTTGGGAGACAGATTGCCACTAGACTGTGATAGAACAGCAGAAGGACTAAGGGAGGCAGGCAGGCCAGCACTAGGAGACTCTCAAGGGGGTAAAAAGAAGGAACAGGAAGGTTGGTGGTGGGAAGAAGTAGTGCAGAACTGCATAAAGAAGAAAAAGTTGGCCAAAATGAAACTGGACAAAAACGAGAATGAGCAAAACAAGAATGAATACAAGAAAGCTAAGAAAGAAACTAAGAGAGCGGTAGTGATAGCAAGGGCAAGAGCATACAAGGACCTATACAAAAGACTACATACAAAGAAAGGGGAGAAGGATATATATATATATATATATATATATATATATATATATATATATATATATATATATATATATATATATATATATAATAGCCAAACAGAGAGCCAGAGCAAGCAAGGATGCCGAACAAGTAAAACTGATCAAGGACGTAGACGGAAGAGTATTGTCAAAAGATGAGGATATTACACAGAGATAGCGGGATTAATTTCAGTCACCAAATGAATGAAGCGAATAACAGAGAAAGAAGGACAGATAAACCACCAAGCAACGAAGAGGACGTGGGAAAGATTGCAAGGGAGGAGGTGATGAAAGTTGCAACAAATGTAAAATGGAAAAGCTATGGGACTGGACAATATACCAGCAGAAGTCTGGAAATACTTTGGCAATACTGGCATAGAGTTCCTGACTAGACTCTTCAACAACATAATACAGACTGGGAAAATGCCAGATGGAGAAAGAGCATAGTGGTACCAATTTACAAGAAAAAAGGTGATGCTCAAAGTTGCAACAACTACAGAGGGATACAATTGATGGGACATACAATGACATTACAGAAGAGAGTGATTGAAGTGAGACTTAGGAAAGAAGTGACTATAGGGAAAGCACAATATGAATTCATGCCTTGAGATGCGATATTTGTACACAGGACCTTAGCTGAAAAATACATCGAAGGACAGAAAGAATTGCACTGTGCATTTATTGATTTGGAGAAGGCATATGACAAGAGACCCAAGAGAGGAGTTGTGGTACTGACTGAGAGCGAAGGGAGTGGCTAAAAACTACATCAGCATAATTCAGGACATGTAAAGGGACCATAAGACAATAGATCGATGTGCAATGGGAACAACAAGCGAGTTTAAGGTGAAGGTAGCACTGCATCAAGGATCGGTGTTGAGCCCTTTCCTGTTCGTGATGTTTATGACACTGATGGAGAGTCTCACAGAACATCTTAAGAAAGAGCCACCATGGAGCATGATGTTTGCTGATGACATCGTGCTAGCAAACGAGGACAAGGAAAGCTTGGAGAGAGATCTTGAAGATTGGAGAGAGGTGCTAGATATTAGAGGACTAAAGATCAGCAGAACAAAGACAGAGTAGTTGTGTATAAATAAGCAAGTAGAAAGTCCAGGATTGACCTTAGGAGGAGATGATGTCCCAGAAGTTAACAAATTCAAGTACTTAGGATTGACAATACAGATAGAAGGCAGTGGTGAGAAGGGAGTCAAGAAAAGGACATAATCTGGGTGGAATTCATGGAGAAAGGTAGCTGGAGTATTTTGTGGCAAAAGAATGTCGCTGAGGGCAAAGGACAAAGTATACAAATCAATGGTTATGCCTGCCATGCTCTATAGTATGGAAGCAGTGACAACAACAGAGAGGCTAGAATCTACATTACAGGTAGCAGAGATGAACATGCTGCATTGGTCCTTGGGAGTGACTAGAAAAGACCAGAAGAGAAATTAAGAAGTGAGAGCTACGTTCAAGTTCAGAGGAATGGATGAGAACTTGACAGAGACAAGACTAAGATGGTTTGGACATGTACAGAGAGTAGGCATAAACTATATAGGAAAGAAGGTACTGGACCTGGAATACCTGGCAAAAGAAAAAAAGGAAGACCAAGGAAAAGATGGCAAGACCTCCATCTATCCATCATGTCCTCTATCTGCAGATAGAGGAAGACATGTGGAGGGTTGGACTGCAGGAGAGGGATGCGTCAGACAGAAAGCTATGGAAGGCAAAAATCCACTGTGGCAACCCCTGAGAAACAGGGAACAAGCCGAAAGAAGAAGATAATGCATTATTCTTGGAATAGAAAATATAAACAAGCGTCTTGGAAAATCTACAGAAGAGTACCAAAGAATCTAAGAGCATGCGTATATCCATCTGTTTATCAAACTGGAAAGAATGTAAACAGTCTTAGGAAATAAAGTGTCTTTGTATGAACTGAATACTCAAAACACTAACAACTGACCAGTGGGGTCAAAACTTGTACAAAGGCTGACACCAGAACAGTACAAGTCCAATTTAACACCATGACTGTAACTGTAGTGGTCTACCACCCTGCTGTATTCACTTAGGATTTTTTTTTTCCTTCATGGAAGGAATTTTTCAGATTTCAATTTTCCAAAAGAAACAAACAAGATGAGACTGCACCTTGTTGATTTCCCAGGGGATGTTTAATAAAGACAGAGTATATTAAAATTCTTGTACTCAATGGTCATGTCAGGATTATCAATAGGCCACAGCGTCCGAGGCCAAGTCAGGTCTGAGTCATTATGCTGTGGTTTCCAAGACAAAAATTGAGAATTTCTAAAGGCAGACTTGAGACCAACTCCATGAATACGTCAACCATTGGCAACAAGATTATCTTCATGCTGGGTTAGTGGTTTTCAATTCTGCCAAATCCAGCACCAAGAGTGAAACATTTTCTTCAATTCCAACCAGACAACTGCAACAGCCGATCTAAACAACTGCCCCCCTCCCCCAGCTTAAGGTGTGTTAACTAGTGATGTGTCGATGACAATTAGCTATTGGCTAAATCTGGTGCAAAGCATCTCTTCTCTCGAATTTAACATAGCTGCACATGATCTTTCATAAAATTAAGAAATTAAGGGGTGTCCGGATAGCGTAGTGGTCTATTCCGTTGCCTTCCAACACGGGGCTCACCAGCCGTGTTACCTCCGGCTTGGTCGGGCGTCCCTACAGACACAATTGGCCGTGTCTGCAGGTGGGAAGGCGGATGTGGGTATGTGTCCTAGTCACTGCACTAGTGCCTCCTCTGGTCGGTCAGAGCGACTTTTCGGGGGGGAGGGGGAACTGCGGGGAATAGCCTGATCCTCCCACGCGCTACGTCCCCCTGGTGAAACTCCTCACTGTCAGGTGAAAAGAAGCGGCTGGCGACTCCACATGTATCGGAGGGGGCATGTGGTAGTCTGCAGCCCTCCCCGTATCAGCAGAGGGGGTGAAGCAGCAACCGGGACGGCTCGGAAGAGTGGGGTAATTGACCGGATACAATTGGGGGGGAAAATGGGGGGAAAATATCCAAACGGAAAAAAATAGATAAATAAACACATTACACTAAGACAAAGTACAGTGAATGGTTGAAACCTGATTGTAGATGACTTAACAACCCATTAAAAACCTTTAAATGAAAAGGTCTCAAGTCTCATCTGAGCTCCAGAACTAAGTTTAGTTCGTAGATAGGACATACTGTATGTCCATCCAGACCCGGCCTACTACATTGGACTACATTCAGTCAACCAATCACATCGCCTCTTTCCCTTCAGGTGACCATGGTCTAAAAGTGGGCTAAGGCAATGAAGGAGTCAGAGGTGGGCGGGATTTACTGCTCCCGCTTCCTGTCGGGCCTCCTGAGCTTGTTACTGCGGGAAGTTATCCAGCCCTCTGCTGTCAGAGTTCATTAGGAAGGATTAGCTAGGAGAGGGAACGAGGAAGAGGAAGCGAGAGAGAGGTTTACACCAACCTGTCCTAAAAATCCACTGATTCCATTGTAAGTGAAGCAGAGTGTGTATCCCCTGTGTCTTTTAGTGCTCAGACAGTTACAACACTCCTTGACGGTTTCAAAGAGAAAGAAAGACAGAAAGACAGGAATCAGAAAGACAAGAGACAGACTCACTGGGAGTAATGGGGAGACAAATTAAGAGAGGGGCAGACAGGAAGATACAGCCGTAAAAAGATCCGGCGTAAAATTTTGCCAAATCATTATGCGGATTGACAAGACCATACCGGATCAGTCGAGGCTTGGCTGAGGCCCGGGTGAACAACGGCCGCCTTTGGTGCTGTGCCCTCACAGGGTACCGGTGAAAACTGTACAATCCGCTGTGGCGACCCCTGAAAAACAGGGAACAAGCTGAAAGAAGAAGAAGAAGAAGACAGAAAGATACAGACAGAATGAAACAGAGAGGTGAGAGAGAGAGAGAGAGAGAGTTTTCAGTAGACGGGAGAGAGAGACTGGCAGGGGCTATCAGAGAGAAGAGGCAGACAGGAACAGGAAAGAAGACAGGAAGACTTGTACAGAAGAACCCAAAACAGCCAGAACAAGAAAAAAATCTCTGTAGCCTACGAAGAAGTGCTCGGTAGGCTTATGATACATAAAAACTATCCCCACATGAATTCCAACTTCCGAAAACAAACAGCTGCCATATACGTATACATATACATACACATATACATACATTCTGCAGCTCATACATTTGTGACCTTAAAATGTTTGCTTGAAGGCTTCAGCTAGTTAAACTCAGCTGCAGTTAAATTACTCATCAATACAAAGTCCATTAACTTGCCCATGTTGTGTCCATGTTGTGGTGAACGACACCAGTTGTGCACAGGGATCCACAGTCAAACTTTACTCATCTACCAAATACACACATGAGAATAACATGCAACTAGCTTTACAAGTTAAGAGAGGGTGAAAAAAACACCACCTTTTGGACAATAGAGCATGTATGTGTGTGTGTGTGTGTGTGTGAGCATGTGTGTGTGTTTTGTTCAACTAGGGCAGGGATGGGCAACTTTGATGATTTATCCTCACTACCAGAGGGCCAGATTGTGACCATGCACTTCCACCAGTGGGAGACTATAACCCCATCACTCATCTCATCTCATCTCATCTCATCATCATCATCATCATCAGCTGCTTCTCCGGGGTCGGGTCGCGGTGGCAGCAAGCTGAGTAGGGCACTCCAGACGTCCCTCTCCCCAGCAACGCCCTCCAGCTCCTCCAGGGGGATCACAAGGTGTTCCCAGGCCAGATTGGACATGTAGTCCCTCCAGCAGGTTCTGGGTCTACCCCGGGGCCTCCTCCCAGTTGGACATGCCCGGAAAACCTCCAAAGGAAGGCGCCCAGGAGGCATCCTAATCAGATGCCCAAACCACCTCAACTGGCTCCTTTCGACACGAAGGAGCAGCGGCTCTACTCCGGGCTCCCTCCGGATGTCCGAGCTCCTCCCCCTATCTCTAAGGCTGAGCCCAGACACCCTACGGAGGAAACTCATTTCAGCCGCTTGTATCTGCAATCTCACCCTTTCGGTCACTACCCAAAGCTCATGACCACAGGTGAGGGTTGGAATGAAGAGTGACTGGTAAATTGAGTAAATTGGTAAATTTACCCATCACTCAATTAACCAATTATATTTACTAATTTAATGAAAAGAATAAAATATATACCGGCAACCCAAGTTTATTATACCAACATTTCTATTTAATGACCTTAACACAGAAACAAAACGTCCACATTCCTGAGGGATATACCATTACTTCAGTGCAATGGGGGTCTCAAAAATCCGGCTTGGACCACTCAGCAACTAGGTTGCGGTTAACTAGCTGCCATACGTATTGAAGGCAAATTAAGACGGATATGCACCGTAAGCATTCAGTTAAGTCAGTTTCCGAGGTGGAAGAGCCAAGTCCACAAAGTGAACGCCCTACGTGTGTGTTTGCTTCACCCATTCACACTTGAATTATTTGCGTTTGTCATTTCAGTCATACAGATGTTGAAATGAGAAAAGGCATGTTTCTCACAAGCCACGCAGTGTTGACTACCTCTCGTGGACCCGAAACTATAAACCTGGACATCAAAATAAGGATTTCCATCCAAAAACAGCTTAACAAAACACCAACACAACAGTGAAGTACTACTGAAGCACAGAAACAAGGGCAACGCGTTCAAATACTGAACTCCAGCGTTCAAATTCTGAATTTCACAGTAGAGTCCCAAATAATACGCAAGATGCTTCAGGAAACAGATGGATGGACCCAAACCGGGCTTTTTGTTTTTCCCATTCAGATCCACACATCCATATTTGATAGGACAACAACATAATAAACACGTTCGCATGACTTTTTACTTCTTACATTCAATTTTCAAACTCATATTTTCCATCCATCCATCCATTATCCAAACGGTTGTAAGTCAAAGCGAGCAGTGTGCCGCGACAAACTTCTGGTAATGTGACACGGACTCTAATTCTGAGAGCAGGTAGAGCGATATACAATGCCTTGCTCAAGGGCTCCTCACACACACACATACACGCACTGTTGACTGGATCCTTCAGTTAGCCCTCTGAAGGGGTTAAACCCTGCTACCTTTAGGCTGAACCTGTAACTGTACCTGCCACTCAACGTCCGGCCAGACACGTAATGGCAGCGTTGTGTCGCTTTTATGTCACTGAATCTGAGCCCAAGTGTGTTGCATCATTCACCGAAAAAGCAGGTGAGAGCTTATCCTACATCCCTCCATCAGGAGAGGCCATTACCCACCGCCCATGATGTCACGATGGGCCCATGATGCATGCGGGGTGACTGGGGGATTAGCAGGGTATTTAGCCGAGGGGGGGAAGGGCTCTGCGCTTCAGCGGGCGGCAGGCTCCATTACATAAACCCGGGTGCTTTACGGTCTTAAACAGAAACCCAGCCAGTTAGCTCGCTCCCTGCTAGTGACCGTCTTCCAGCTCCTGCTTTTCCCTCATCAGCTCTGACAGGTCGGCTGGCGCTCCTAACCACAGAAGTTTCAACTTTCAAAGAAGGACATTTCTTCACTGAAATAAAACTGTGAGGTGATAATCCTACAAACGTCCCATTAGTGGAGCTGTAGGTACAGCAGACATCTGCTGAGTGCCCTCCGCCACTAGTAAGTGTAAACTGCATCTAAAACGAATGGCCGAGACACGGCTACATGGCTAAAAACGTGGGTTACCGGACTCTACAACCGTCAAGTGCTTTTCTTCAGGGAGCTGTTGAGCCTTAAACTACTGTGCCATCTTTCTCTGCTTCTCTGTGGCCGAGCCTCGCCATGGTCCTGTTCAATTCCTTCATCAGACAAGTGGCCGGGGTGGGCCGCAATTCGTGAAATGATCCTTTTTTTGAAAAGTGAATCGAATGGCTCAGTGCGGAATGGACTCTTGAATGGTCCGAAAGAACCGAAGCCGTTAAAGGAGCCGGATTTCCCACCGCTGACTTGTGCACCCGCTTATCAGGAGCAATTTATTGTCATTTCTTTCATGTATTTGCGTACACAAAAGAAACAAAATTCCGTTTCCCCCAGCCCACAGCAGTACGACACAAAAGACAAAAACACACGTGCAAAATTACCCAAAAACGACACCACACCACCAAAAGCATACAAAAACAGAGAGAAGCAAAAAAAAAAAAAAAAACACACACACACACACACACACAGAGTCAACAACACAGTCCACCCAATGCAACACAGCCCAAAAATTGCACTGTCCAGAGATTGAAAGCCACCCAGGATGACTGTCGGGACTGCCCGTCTGCATGGGCTAGCAGTTAGCTTAGCCTGCCCCGCTTCCGCGTCCTATCAGACCGCCCTTGGCGTTTCTTCTTTGAGTGCAACTCCGGTCAGGGCCGTGGTCCTTGGGGCCACAGGACGCAGCAAACCAAGCTCCCTCAGCTGATCCATCGCCAGTTCTCCCAGCCGGACACCTTCGACACACCTCCCCGCACTCCACACAATGCCACTAAAAACACAGTCAAGGCTAGACGAGGCCACCGCCAGACCGCCCTCGGTGTTATCAGAACTGCCGGTCTGCATGGGCTAGCAGTTAGCTTAGCCTGCCAGACCACTCTTGGTGTTACCTCTTCGGGCACAGCTCCCGGCAGGGCCGTAGTCCCTGGGCCCACAGGACGCAGCAGACCAAGCTCTCCCAGCCGATCCAGCACCAGCTCTCCCAACCATCAAACGAAGACAAATGTAGACACAGATGTGGACAAAGACACTGCATGGACGGTACTGGGTGAGGCCGTCGCTAATGTAAATTCGCGTTATCATCCAATTACAATATAATCGTATTCTATAATTATAAGACATACATACAAATATACCTATATACAGGTACAGGATTGTGACATAAAGCATCTCTAAAAAACAGTGGCCACCTATACGTAAACTCTGTGCCGCCACTCCGGTCGACATGTCGTCTCTCTTCTCGCCACGGTCACTTCCATCACGGTGCATTTTGAACCAATCGAGTGCAAAAGCTAATAGCAATCTCCAAGGACAGAACCAGGGAAATATCGTTTACTGTTTACCACCATTTCCTGCCGTGCTCATGCTCACCCTATACGTGCTCCTTTACACCCCCCAGTGCAACGTCTTGTTTGTGCAACAACTCCAGAGCGCAGCAATGTCTGTTACTTCCACGCCAAACTAAATACTTCATGCCTTACAGAAACTGGACTCATCATGGCCTACTTACTGCACACCTCTGTTGCAAAATACCTCAAGTACTGCTCACACCACATACCTTACAAAACACCTCAAGTACTGCTCACACCATATACCTTACAAAACACCTCAAGTACTGCTCACACCACATACCTTACAAAACACCTCAAGTACTGCTCACACCATATACCTTACAAAACACCTCAAGTACTGCTCACACCATATACCTTACAAAACACCTCAAGTACTGCTCAAACCATATACCTTACAAAACACCTCAAGTACTGCTCAAACCATATACCTTACAAAACACCTCAAATACTGCTCAAACCATATACCTTACAAAACACCTCAAGTACTGCTCAAACTATATACCTTACAAAACACCTCAAGTACTGCTCACACCATATACCTTACAAAACACCTCAAGTACTGCTCACACCATATTCCTTACAAAACACCTCAAGTACTGCTCACACCATATAACTTACAAAACACCTCAAGTACTGCTCAAACCATATACCTTACAAAACACCTCAAGTACTGCTCAAACCATATACCTTACAAAACACCTCAAGTACTGCTCAAACTATATACCTTACAAAACACCTCAAGTACTGCTCACACCATATTCCTTACAAAACACCTCAAGTACTGCTCACACCATATACCTTACAAAACACCTCAAGTACTGCTCACACCATATACCTTACAAAACACCTCAAGTACTGCTCAAACCATATACCTTACAAAACACCTCAAGTACTGCTCAAACCATATACCTTACAAAACACCTCAAATACTGCTCAAACCATATACCTTACAAAACACCTCAAGTACTGCTCAAACTATATACCTTACAAAACACCTCAAGTACTGCTCACACCATATACCTTACAAAACACCTCAAGTACTGCTCACACCATATTCCTTACAAAACACCTCAAGTACTGCTCACACCATATAACTTACAAAACACCTCAAGTACTGCTCAAACCATATACCTTACAAAACACCTCAAGTACTGCTCAAACCATATACCTTACAAAACACCTCAAGTACTGCTCAAACTATATACCTTACAAAACACCTCAAGTACTGCTCACACCATATACCTTACAAAACACCTCAAGTACTGCTCAAACCATATACCTTACAAAACACCTCAGTACTGCTCAAACCATATACCTTACAAAACACCTCAAGTACTGCTCACACCATATACCTTACAAAACACCTCAAGTACTGCTCACACCATATACCTTACAAAACACCTCAAGTACTGCTCAAACCATATACCTTACAAAACACCTCAAGTACTGCTCACGCCACATCCCAATCCCCTAACATAACTTTATTCTGATTATATCTTTATTTTCTAACTGTACCTTTATTTTTCATAATTGTACTCAATAATTACTCGTATATGTGTGTAACTGAGAGCGTTGTACCAAGTCAGACTCCTCGTATGCGAACACGAGAGGCCAGTAAAACCGAGGGGAACGGAGACAGAAGAGTACATGTCCCTCAGCGCCACCAGTCCGATGGTGTTGGAGGGAGCACACAGCGAATACGCTCGTCTCTTCTCTTGCCCTCCTCCACTGCTGCAAACCGGGCAACAAAACTCTCCCTCTTACACGTGCACCCCCCCCACCCCCACCCCGTCACCGCCATCTATGAAATGAACATGACAATGATTCTTGCAAGCATCCATCTTTACCGGTGTCGGCATCTGATTTTCAACTTTGGGAAAATGGCCTGACGTGAACCTTATTTCGTATCTCTAAACTCAAAAAGCTAGCGTAGGTTAGCATAGCACAAGGCTCCTGCTTATGGAGCTTTTAAATTGTAAGCTAATGGTGGATACCGCTCTTTTTTTATCGCTCTCTTTCATTTCATATTGAGATGAAACTAGTCGTTTTGGCTCTTGATCCACTTTGGCCTCAGCCTGCGCCATGTCAGGTGTGACGCACGTTCAGTCCGACCTGTTCTAATTCCATAATGAGATTGAAGATTCCCGGACATCCCATTAGAGGCTGATTACCCGGGCTCAACTCATTAGCTCTGACAAACCAATTCAACCCTCTCAACCTCCAACCAGACTAGCCTCAGCTCTCACACCTGAAAAAACAAAAAAAATCCCTGCCGTACAACATCCTGGTGCTCCGGTACTACTACCAGTATTGCTGACAGTACCGCTGCCAGTGCTGCTGCCAGTGCTGCTACCAGTAATACTACCAGTACTGCTGCCAGTGCTGCTGCCAGTATTGCTACCAGTGCTGCTACCAGTCCTGCAGACAGTACTGCTACCAGTGCTGCTACCAGTACTGCTACCAGTGCTGCTACCAGTAATACTACCAGTCCTGCAGACAGTACTGCTACCAGTGCTGCTACCAGTACTGCTACCAGTGCTGCTACCAGTACTACTACCAGTCCTGCAGACAGTACTGCTACCAGTATTGCTGCCAGTACTACTACCAGTACTGCTACCAGTACTCCTGACAGTACTGCTGCCAGTGCTGCTACCAGTACTGCTACCAGTGCTGCTACCAGTACTGCTGTCAGTGTTACTACCAGTGGTACTACCAGTACTGCTACCAGTATTGCTACCAGTATTGCTACCAGTGCTGCTACCAGTACTGCTGCCAGTGTTACTACCATTGCTACTACCAGTACTACTACCAGTACCGCTACCAGTGCTACTACCAGTACTGCTGCCAGTGTTACTACCGGTGCTAATACCAGTACTGCTACCAGTACTACTACCAGTACTGCTGCCACTAGTCAATGGTAGGCTGCTGGTAGGTTGATTTATGTGATTTATGATGTTTGTTTTTCTTTCCCTTTATATCTGTCCAAGTAGGAGAGTACTGCTGGCGTCGTCTGTGGCTGCCGCTTCTCCGTCTCGTAGCCCCCCTTCCCATCCACCCCTGTATGTCTGTATTATGTTCATCTGTCGTCTTGTTTCACTCCATTTATTGTAAAGCGACTTTGAGTACTAGAAAAGCGCTATATAAGATTGATTTATTATTATTATTATTATTACCAGTACTGCTGCCAGTGTTACTACCAGTGCTACTACCAGTACTGCTACCAGTACTACTACCAGTACTGCTGCCACTAGTCAATGGTAGGCTGCTGTGGTGCCAGCATGTCTTGTTCTTTTATTTTCGTCATCTAGGAATTTTGTGAGATATGATATGATGCTACATGTGTAAATTCTGTTCTGTCAATTAAGCAAATAAATTGACACAAAACAAATTTTCATGTGAATCAACAATAAAGTCTCATTTCTCTCTCATCTCACCTACTACGATGTCCACCAAAACATAAGTAAAATAAGTATGTCTACTTCCTTAAGGACCATAGGAATGAGCCTTGTCACTTTTTTCCTGTTTATTTAACCCCTTTGAAAACGCCTCTGTTTTCCGATAACATTTTCCATTTTCATTCACGCATTTAACACTTTTATCCGACGTGAGAGTCAGCAAGTAGCAGATAAATTCAACTGTTACCAGCCGGCATCATACAATATTGCATAATAATAATATCGCAGTACTGTATGAAGTAGCGGTCATAGTGGTACATTGGCTACATAGTAATCATATCATAGTAGTACTATATGAAGTAGTGGTACGTTGGCTAAATAATAATCATATAGTAGTACTATATGAAGTAGTGGTACATTGGCTACGTAGTAATCATATCATAGTAGTACTATATGAAGTAGTGGTACGTTGGCTAAATAATAATCATATAGTAGTACTATATGAAGTAGTGGTACATTGGCTACGTAGTAATCATATCATAGTAGTACTATATGAAGTAGTGGTACGTTGGCTAAATAATAATCATATAGTAGTACTATATGAAGTAGTGGTACGTTGTCTAAATAGTAATCATATAGTAGTACTATATGAAGTAGTGGTACGTTGGCTATGCAGTAATCATATCATAGTAGTACTATATGAAGTAGTGGTACGTTGGCTACGTAGTAATCACATCATAGTAGTACTATATGAAGTAGTGGTACGTTGGCTACGTAGTAATTGTACCACAGCTAAGACTACGTCATGCCGAGTGGATTCAGTGTACGCGAGTCCTGGATCATCAATACGGAGTGGTAGAAAATCCAAGTTACAAAGTAGCCAGAAAAAGACATAAATCAGTATATCACAGACATGTATTAAGATGTCGTGCAGCGTATCAGTTGTACTAGTAAACACCAGTAAAGTAATGATCCATATGAACTTAACGCCACGAGCGGGTGGTGCTGGTGCTGACAGTGTCTGCAGAGTAAGTCCAGAGAACCTGTTTTTAGGCCCTTCTTGAAGGGAGGAAGTGAATTTGTAGCTCTGATGGGAGGACAGGAGCTCATTCGTTTATTTGGTTCATCGCAGCAGAAATCCTCCAGCAGGCTCATCTCACTCTGGTGAAATCTGTCTTCTGGCAGACTGGCTGACGGACGTCCTGCCTACCGTGTGTGCAACTGGTATCCTTACCATACTAAGTGTATGTCTTTTCACTTTCTCACATTCTCACATTTCCTCTGCAGCTGTTACTTCACCCTTCCTTTCTCCTTTCTTGTTCGTTCGTTTCTCCACCTGCTCGTCTTCTGACCTCATAACCTGATTTTCTCCCTCCAATCGGTTTACCTGCGCTTCTTGATGCGCTCCCTTGCTCTCGCTCGCTGTCTCTCCCCGGCCTCTCTCTCTATTTTCATCTTTGAGCTTTATCTCTTCATCCCTTATCTCCTTCATCCCCTCCAATCCTGATCTGTTCTTCTCTGTGGAGGAAGAGGGGGGAGAGAGAGAGAGAGAGAGAGAGAGAAAGAGAGAGTTTTTCACAAGTAAACTGCTAGCAGTCTGCCGGGAGAGACGCGGCGAGGAGACGGGGCACGCCGAAGGCTTGTGGAATCTAAACGGAGGGAAACTGCTAGAGTGCTAACGAAAGAGGAGAAGAAGAAGGGAAAGGGGAGCTCTGGAAGTGAAGAGGTGAGTATCTCTCCCTTTCTTTTTCTTTTTGTTTGTTGTTGTTCATGCCGACTTTGTCTCCCTGCGTGTTTCCTGTGCCGTTGGGAGAGCCGCTGGCTCCGGCAGTCAGCGACGTCGACGGGAAAACGGCGTGAAGTTTTCCCTTCGCCATCTTGTTTGGCGACGTTTCATCGAAGGAACGAGCGGATATTTTTGCTCCCGCGTGTGCGACGAAGGCCCGGCAAAGCTGGCGTGGTTGTATGGAGAGGGATTTTCTGTATGTGTGCCCACCAAAAAGCCACGAAACGCTCCGGGGAGGTGCGTCGGCATTTCCGGTGCTTATTCAGAAGCACGGTCCTGCCTCCAAATATCAGGGCTGAACTTCTTTCGGCCCTCCACCCTGCGGCGGCGGCGATGTTCGGAGAGGTTTCGGAGGCTTGCTTGGTGCCTCCACCCCTCACACAGAATTCAGTACTTCAGCAGCTCCCTACCACGTTGCACGCGACGCAACAATTGGCTGAACCTCCTGAAGGTGATCTTTGGATTTGTGGGGGAAGCGACGAAAGAGGATTGACGGGTCAGCACCTCCGCCTGTGGAAGCGCTGGAGCTCCAGCAGGCCTAAAGCTGCATTCTCACCTGTCACTCAACACCCGGGACCATCCAGCCGTCTCCTGTCGGGATTTTTTACAGGTGCAAATCTGACACCGCCGAAGTGTTTTCATGATCACTATCATTGTTCGTGTGAAGGGACTTTTCGTTCCCTCCAGGACACACACTGAGCAGAATGAGTTCGCCATCTGAGCGGGTTTATTTCCAGATTAGACGTACTGAAGGCGCGGTTCAGCCGACAGACCACACTGGTGCACCGGTGGGAAAACCCACACCGATGTCTTCATCCATTCCCCGAAGACGAGATTTCACAGGAAACGACAGAAGAGGGGACAGGAAACCAGACAAATGAGGAGGAAGAGGGTGGGTGGGGCTTCATGCTGCCTATCTTTGGCCGTAAGTGACTCTCCCGCGGCCCTCTCTTTCTCTCTCTCTCTCCCCCTCGCTCCCCGATCTGGAGGCAAAGAGCCGTTGGTAATCGGATGAGAGGAGATCTGACCGGTAAAGCTTACCTTAAGATCTCTGAGATTTAAAGCCCCATGGTGTCACCCCTGCCAGCCCCCTACCCTCACCCCCACCCACTGCAGGCCCTGTAGGCCTGGGCCTCTGTACCTGCCCCTGTCCCGCTATCTGCCCTCCTTTACTTTGCTCCGGGATGCGGCATTGTCTCATTCACAACGCAGTTCGTGCCCCGTTGCTTCCGGTTTGTTTCAGTCGTTTTGCAGCTGCCGAGCTGCAGGTTCGAGCCTCACATCAACCCCCTTGTTCTCTGCTGGTTAAATGTAGAGCATCTGCTCCCAAAACTAATGTTTTATTTTGTTAATCCGTGATACACAGTCTACCGTTAGAAAAAGTCCAAAGCTTGTCCTAATCATCTCAAACGTCATCTTTTGAGGACACCGAGTGGACGGTGAGAGTGAATATCTGAGTTTGGGACAAAGCCCGATGACGGTCCTCGTCCTTGACATTTGCATTTGCAATTTTTTTCTCTCAAATTCGTTCTGGTTTTTAGTTTATCTCGATGCTCGGGTGGATAAACTGATTTCCACTGCAGGTTCAGCTCCACACCAATCTGCCCCCGCCACGGGCATGCTAGTAATTGGCCTTCCGCTGGATCGACGTCAGCATCCTATTATGCAGTATTAGACTCTGACACCACACGCAGAGCGCTGCAGGAAATGCAAGTTATGGCCAACAAAAGGCATCGTGTGGTTGAAGACACCTTATTAAACTGCTGTTGAAGCTCGTCTGGTGAACGTGCTGTCAGGCCTCGCACACGTTCAGACTGGGTGCACGGATGCACGGGTGCATGGTGGTGGTGGCGATCAGAGCTGAAGTCACAGTCGGCCAAACGTTAGATCAGACTGACTGGTGTGCAAAACAAGAGAACGCTGAATTAATGTAAAAACAAAATGAGGGACTCCAGCCCAACCACGCGAGGGCGGGGTAGCAACCTTCAACCTGATGAAACGGCATGTTTATATGTTTTAAAGAAGTGGCACCTCCTGCAGCATCCGAGGAAACCCGCGGGACTGTAGACGAGTCCTGATCAGACCCGATCAGATCCTGACACACCTGATCAGACCTGATCACCTGATCAGATCCACATGACAAACAGACGAGATGGATTGCCATCTTTCTTTCCCTCCTTTTCCTTCCCCTGATCTTCTTTCTCCCGGCCGTCTGCAGCTGTCTTCGGGCAGAAGAAGAAGAAGAAGAAGCAGAAAGAAGCAGGTCTGAGTGTTTCCTGTTGTCGCGGCTGGCTGACAGGGGGATGTGGTGTGTCTCTGCAGACCTGACCTGACCGCCGTGGCCTCGCTCACGGTGCCGGGTCCGAGGACTGCGCGCTGCTGTACAGCATGTACCGTGTGTTGGTTGACAATAATCGTTGTGTACACCTTGAGCCGTGACACTGGGTGCAGCGGTCAGCGAGGACTTGTGTTACTGATGGTTTCCTCTCACAACTGAAACAAGTGTACAGGAATGTGACTCAGCGATGTGAGAGACACACATGGACAACTTCCATAGTACACACAGGGATTATTACGCCATGACACACCTGTGTGTGTGTGTGTGTGTGTGTGTGAGATGCACCCAAAATATTTTCACTGCCTACTAACAGGCTGCATCTTTCTCTCTTCCTCCAACCCCATTCTTCTTTTTCTCTCTCTCTGTCTCCCTCTTTTCTCTCCCCTCTCTCATATCCTACAGTGACAGATTAATTTGCTATCAGTAACAGCATCTAGCAACTGTCGCCATGGCAGCTGAGAAAGCTGAAATGGAAGCACTGAAAAAGGAGTGCGATGGCCTCCGAACCCAGATTGAGGTGAGCACTTCCTATGTGATAAAACTACTTCCTGTATCCACCCATACATGTCTGTCTGCCTGCCTGCCTGTCTGTCAGCCAGCGTTTAATGTCTGAGTTTGGTTTGTTAGAAGTTTATGTTTCAGCGTATCAGTTATGCTTTATTGGTGATGTCTTACTTAGTGACTCAGAACCTGTTTACTGTCATGTTGTCTGTATATAGATTGTATTTTTATTTATTTTGCTATTGCTTAGCGCCCACTAGTGGTCTAAGGGCGTTAGTTTGACAGTGATGGCACCAGAGGAGTAACTTTATGATGCGATATGCTGCGTCCCCACCTAGATTTTGTAAATGCAGTAGGTTATCAAAAAAAAACAATCTATATTTTCAATGTCTTAGTGGAAAACAACCTACACAGGTAAGACACCGGCAAATGAAAACAGAAACGTGGAAAATCTGAATGCTGCTCGTGTAGCGCCAGCTACCAGAAAACCACGTCTGGGCCCAGACACGTGAGGGCTTGCGTCATTTAACCACAGCAAACTCCATTCACACAGCGCCATCCTAAACAGGCGGTCAGTATCAGCCAGTTCAATACTGTCTAGACTGTCCAGTGGTGGCGGTGATGGGCTCTCACGTCCTACATCATACACAAGGCTCAGCGTTTTTACCGATTTTCCCCGAAAAATACCCAGATTTTTAAAAGGAGCAGATCGGGTTAAACTGATTTTCACCTGGATTTTACGTTTCCACGGATCCAAAAGTTGTTCCTGTTCATGTGAGGTTATGTAACAGTGTCCTCTTGTGGTGAAATTCGGCACGCTGGGTGGCTTTGAAAAATAAAAACCGAAAACGCTGAGCCTTGATCATACACGACCTAACTCATTTCACCGTTTTGAACCATGTAAACTTAAACATACGCACGCCAAGTGCATTTACACACGCATACGCACACACGGTATCAGAAGAATCTTGATACAGATCTATTCAGAAGCGACAGCGCAAACAAAGACACAAACATCCGAAGAACCTGGGAGGTTTGGTCGACAAAGTTTCACCTTCCACACCAAGTGTCCTTTTAAAAGCCTTAAACATGAACTTCATTCTTCCTCATTTCCCCCCCCCCCCTTGTCTCCACGCCAAACCACCAGACGGCCCGCAAGGCTGTGGCTGACAACAACATGGCAGCATCCGCTGGCGGCGTGGCAGCGGTGGGCCAAGTTCAGCTGAAGCAAAGGAAGAACCTCAAGGGTCACCTGGCCAAAATCTATGCCCTGCACTGGGGAGGCGACTCAAGGTGAGAGGGGCCAAATGACCCAGAATCTCCTTCCCTCTCTCTCTCTTATCATTACATTATGATTAAGGATGAACGATATCAACATTGCAATGTTCACACGTGCGACAGACACATTGCAAAGCATGTAGTCCAAGGCTCATTGGGCCCATTAGTCACGTTACAGTCGAGCTTTAAGCTTTTTCACTGCTTGATAGAAAACAAACACCTGCCGGGTTCACATCTGGCATGACCAACCTTGAAGAAAATCAGTCTAGTCCATCTGACAATACCAGATGAATCACTTGTTGGTTATTGATTCTGCATGTGTACGCTACATGCACAGCAACTTACCAGTCACATGAAGCCTGCGGCACGGTGGCGCAGTGGTTAGCGCTGTCGCCTCACAGCAAGGAGGTCCTGGGTTCGAACCCCGGGGTTGTCCAACCTTGGGGGTCGTCCCGGGTCGTCCTCTGTGTGGAGTTTGCATGTTCTCCCCGTGTCTGTGGTGGGTTTCCTCCGGGTGCTCCGGTTTCCCCCACCATGAAAAAGACATGCATGTTAGGGTTAGCACTCCTGTCTGTGCCGCTGAGCAAAGCACGGCGAGACGAACTGGAGATGGTCCCCGGGTGCTGCACGGCAGCTGCCCGCTGCTCCTGGCTACACAGCTGGGATGGGTTAAATGCAGAGGAAGAATTTCCCCACGGGGGTTAATAAAGTATATCAAAATTTTAAAAAAATCAAAATCCTCTAGACACCGCCCTGCGTCCCCGCCCTTACAAACACGCCCCCCCCCCCCCTTCAAGGGTTAACAAAGTGCTTCATGAATATTGTGCTGATGATGGACTAGGCCGGATTAATGGACGATCACATGAACACCACAGTGTCGTTCTGAGTCTACCAGAGTATGGAACAACTACCTTCCTTCTTACGCAACTCCTGTTTATGCTTTAATATCACAATACACATCACAAGAAGCAAAATACCACAACTTCCATTTTTTCCCAATATCATTCAGCCCTGGTTCTAGTCATAATATACACATAACACTTTATGTCTTGTTGTTTAATATAAAGCCTTTACACGTGCCATTCTCTCACTTCTCCCTTAGACAAATGGTCAGCGCATCACAGGACGGCAAGCTGCTCATCTGGGACACCTTCACAGGAAACAAGGTCATCCTCTACTGTCAAGAAAGTCTCTGCTGCCAAACAGGGAGAGACAGACGGAGACAGAGCAAGAGAGACAGAGAGCAAGAGAGACAGAGAGAAAGTGAGAGAGCAAGAGAGAGACAGCGAAAGAGACAGAAAGACAGAGAGAGAGAGCAAGAGAGAGAGACAGAAAGAGCGAGACAGAGAGAGAGACAGAGAAAGACAGATAGACAGAGAGCAAGAGACAGAGAAAACAAGAGATCAAGTGACAGAGTGAGAGAGAGAGAGAGAGAGAGAGAGAGCAAGAGACAGAGAGAGAGCAAGAGACAGAGCGAGAGAAAAAGAGAGAAGAGAGAGAGAACAAGAGAGACAGAGAGAGCGAGAGCAACAGAAAGACAGAGAGAGACAGCAAGCGAGAGAGACAGAAAGAGCGAGACAGAGAGACAGAGAGAGAGAGACAGAGACCGAGCAAGAGAAAGACAGATAGACAGAGAGCAAGAGACAGAGAAAACAAGAGATCAAGTGACAGAGTGAGAGAGCAAGAGACAGAGAGAGAGCAAGAGACAGAGCGAGAGAAAAAGAGAGGGCAAGAGAGAGAGAACAAGAGAGACAGAGAGAGCGAGAGCAACAGAAAGACAGAGAGACAGCAAGCGAGAGAGACAGAAAGAGCGAGACAGAGAGAGAGACAGAGACCGAGCAAGAGAAAGACAGATAGACAGAGAGCAAGAGACAGAGAAAACAAGAGATCAAGTGACAGAGTGAGAGAGCAAGAGACAGAGCGAGAGAAAAAGAGAGAGCAAGAGAGAGAGAACAAGAGAGACAGAGAGAGCGAGAGCAACAGAAAGAGAGAGACAGCAAGCGAGAGAGACAGAAAGAGAGGAAAAAAGACAGCAAGAGAGAGCGAGAGCGAGAGAAAGTGAAAGAGAGACAGAGAGAGAATTGAATTTTTAAAGCAAGTCTTTATTTAACAATAAATTATCAGAAAAAGACTTTTATCTTTTTAACAATATCAACAATATTTGTCAAATTACAAACGAACACTCAACATGCATCTTTTAACAACCCCGATAATAATCATTCAACAACAGCTCAGAACATAAGAGAACAGGTAAGACCCTTTTCCCCCCCCCAGCGCTGCGGTAAAACCCCGCTCACCCTCGACACGCCGGAATTCTGGACGGTTTCCCTAAGACACGAGACTGTCCAGCCCGGGTCCTTCACGTTTCCGACACACCGACAGGTACAACTGACACACCGCATCTCTCACCCAGGTGGCTGCCGTCCCTCTCAAGTCGGCCTGGGTGATGAGCTGTGCCTACGCCCCCTCCGGTAACATGGTGGCCAGCGGCGGCCTGGACAACATGTGCACCATTTACAACATCAAGGCCGCCAGCCCCAAGACCCTCAAGGAGCTGGACGCACACACAGGTACAGCCGGACCCCCGCAACACAACACGAGGGCACTTTAAGATCCCTCTTTCAAGCTAAAAACAAGCACGCGTGCTTTTATTTTACTTTTTTTTGTTACTTGCGAAAGTTAAACTTGAGAATAATATTCGTAAACTTTACCTTTACACTTGACGAGCCCTCTCGTTTAGCATTTACACAAGTCAAGTAAAAGTAAATATTTCAGTCTTAACAACAGCAGGGACACTTTGTGCTCCTATGACCTAAAAAGTGTGTTAATTTAGTTCCCCAAAGTTATATCATACGTTTTATACTTTAAAAAGTACATGTTCAAGTATACCCCTTTTTTATATGGGACTTGGGGGGGCCCCCCTCCCCATCCGCAGGCCTGATCCCTCCCTCTTGGAGATTAACAAAATACACAAACACTTAAATATTTAGGTCTTAAAATTCATCCAATACGGATATCCAGGTAGCGTAGCGTCTATTCCGATGTCTACCGACACGGGGATCGCCGGTTCGAATCCCTGTGTTACCTCCGGCTTCGTCGGGCATCCCTACAGACACAATTGGCCGGGTCTGGAGGTGGGGAGCCGGATGTGGGTATGTGTCCTGGTTGCTGCACTAGCGCCTCCTCTGGTGGGTTGGGGCGCCTTTTCGGGCGGGAAGGGGAAGTGGGGGGGAATAGCGTGATCCTCCCACGCGCTACGTCCCCCTGGTGAAACATGAATCGGAGGAGGCATGTGGTAGTCTGTGGCTCTCCACGGATCGGCAGAGGGGTTGGAGCAGCGACCGGGACGGCTCGGAAGAGTGGGGTAATTGGCCAGGTGCAATTGGGGAGAAAAAAAGGGGGGAAATCCCCCCCCCAAATTTTTTTTTTAATCCCATATGTTTTGTTTAAAAGCTGGTCCCCTTTTCTTATTTTCTATCCCTTTGTGCGTGTCTCTCAGGGTACCTGTCTTGCTGCCGTTTCCTCAGTGACACCGAGATCCTCACTGCCTCCGGTGACACCACCTGGTGAGTCTCTCCTGACTTCTCTTCACCTGCAGGAAATACATGTTCGGTTGTTGGTTCAAATCCCCAAGCGTGCTGAAAAACCCTCCATCGTGATGCCCGCTGTCCCCTCTACTGGGGGTTTTGATGGGCGACGTGTGACAGAAATTGTGTTTTTGACATTCATTCACTCATCTTCAGTCGCTTCTCCAGGGTCGGGTTGCGGTGGCAGCAAGCTAAGTAGGGCACTCCAGACGCCCCTCTCCCCAGCAATGCCCTCCAGCTCCTCCTGGGGGATCACAAGGTGTTCCCAGGCCAGAGTGAACATGTAGTCCCTCCAGCGAGTTCTGGGTCTACCCCGGGGCCTCCTCCCAGTTGGCCGTGCCTGGTAAACCTCCAAAGGAGGGCGCCCAGGAGGCATCCTAATCAGATGTCCGAACCACCTCAAATGGCTCCTTTCAACACAAAGGAGCAGCGGCTCTACTCCGAGCTCACCTCCGGATGTCCGAGCTCCTCACCCTATCTCTAAGACTTAGCCCAGACACCCTACGGAGGAAACTCATTTCAGCCGCTTGTATCCGCCATCTCACCCTTTCAGTCACTACCCAAAGCTCATGACCACAGGTGAGGGTTGGAACGAAGACTGACTGGTAAATTGAGAGCTTTGCCTTCCGGCTCAGCTCCTTCTTCACCACAACGGTCCGGTACAACGTCCGCATTACTGCTGGTGCTGCATGTGTTTTTGACAAGAAAAAAAAAAAAATCTCCCACAACCTCCATCGATGTTGTGCTGGTCCAGAATCTGGTTCTGTTGCGGATAATGTGCGTTTAACCGCACATTGTAGGAACCTTAATGCTTGCATGTCAGAGCCCTCTGACACAGCACAAACACAAGATGCGTGTGCATGTGTGCGTATGCACAGGATATATGTTCAATGCCCACTTCCTGTTGAGTAACGTGAATGATTTAATTTCTCTCTCTCTCTCTCGCTCTCTCTTCACCTCTCTTGATTCTCCTACCACACTGATCCTCCTCCTATTCTCCAGCTGTCTGTGGGATGTGGAGACCGGTAAGCAGAAGATTGTGTACACCAACCACATTGGAGACTGCATGTCACTGGCCCTGTCCCCCGACATGAACATGTTCATCTCCGGGGCCTGTGACTCGCTGGCCAAACTCTGGGACCTGAGGGACGGCACCTGCAAGCAGACCTTCCCTGGACACACCAGTGACATCAACGCCATTGCTGTACGGAGCATACGCACACACACACACACTTATGTGCACAAATACACATACACCTTCAGTGACATCGATACAATCGCTGTACAGAGCATACACACACACACATATACATAGATACAAATACACGTTTTACACAAGCAGACCTTCTCTGGGCACACCATTAGCATCAACGCCACCGCTGTATGGAGAACACACAACACACACGGATAGACAGACATACAAACACACGCATGCAGAGAAATATGGCCAACTGTCCTTTCCTCTCTGCTTCCCTTCAGTTCTTCCCCAATGGTCACAACATTGTCACAGGCTCCGATGACTGCACCTGTAAGATGTACGACCTGCGCTCCGACCAGGAGGTGATTAGCTACGAGAGCTCCAGTCTGAAGGCCGGCGTCACGTCATTGTCTCTCTCCCTGTCGGGTCGCCTCATCTTTGCCGGCTACGATGACTTCAACTGCAACATCTGGGACACCCTCAAAGGAGAGAAAGTTGGTGAGTTGGAGAGAGAGCGAGAGCAAGAGATAGAAGGAGAGAGAAAGAGAGAGAGAGACAGAGAGAGACAGAGAGAGAGAGAGAGAGAGAGAGAGAGAGAGAGAGAGAGAGAGAGAGAGAGAGAGGACGGGGCTGAGAGAGATGGAATATGAGAACGAGCGAGACAGAGAGCGAGTCAGAGAGAGAGAGAGAGCAAGTCAGAGAGAGAGCGAGAGAGAGAGGACAGGGCCTGAGAGAGATGGAATATGAGAAAGAGTGAGAGACAGAGCGAGCGAGTGAGAGAGACGGCGAGAGAGAGAGAGAGTCAGAAAGAGAGAGCCAAGTCAGAGAGAGAGAGTGAGAGAGAGAGAGGACAAGGCTGAGAGAAATGGAATATGAGAGAGAGAGAGAGAGAGAGAGAGAGAGAGAGAGAGAGAGAGAGAGAGAGAGAGAGAGAGAGAGAGAGAGAGAGAGAGAGAGAGAGTGCAAGTCAGAGAGAGAGAGAGAGAGAGAGAGAGGACAGGGTTGAGAGAGATGGAATATGAGAAAGAGCGAGAGAGAGAGAGTGAGAGAGGATGGGGCCTGAGAAAGATGGAATATGAGAAAGAGCGAGAGAGAGAGCGAGAGAGGATGGGGATGAGAGAGATGGAATATGAGAAAGAGCGAGAGAGAGAGCGAGAGAGGATGGGGATGAGAGAGATGGAATATGAGAAAGAGTGAGAGAGAAAGAGCGAGAGAGAGAGAGTGATAGGTAATCTTGCACTAGCAAAGTACTAGATTCAGGCAAAGTAATCAAAAGCAAAGGCTCGCTCAGTAACTGAGCAGGTCCCATCCTGATCCTGCTGACTGACATTTGATGCCAACATGGATAAAAAAGGAAATTGCAAAACACATGAAATAAAAGCACCGTTTTGAAAATAAAAAGCCATTGTGAAATAAACCTGTTATTGTGAAATAAAAAGTGAAATTAAATGCAACCATGTTGAATATGGCTTTGATGACATACTATTTCACAATAATGGGTCAAGAATGATTTACCGGCATTTCTTGGTACATGGAAGCCTGTATTTCTTTAGTGGTGGAAAAAACTATTTTATTTTGCTCATTGGCCCCAAACTACTGGAATAAGTCTGCACTTCCCAGCACAAGTAATTGGTTGGATTGGTACTCGGTATTTTATGGCTTATGTCTGGAATCAGTATCAGCGGTGAAAATGTGATATTGGTGCATGAAACAGGTAAACAAACCTGCTTCACACTTCTGCGCATTTCGGCCGGAGGTGTTTGATGAAGCGTAGTGCTCACAACAACAACAACGGCAATGACAGTGGAATCAGATATTGGAGCTTTGCAGCGTACCTCCGTGCTAGTCTTTCACACAAAAACTGCACTACTTGCTCATTCACTCAAGTGTCAAGACGGCCAAAGGACCTGGCAACTTAATGAGGGATTTGAACCAACCAGCAATCTAACTTAAATCGGACCCCAAATCTGCGGGGGCTCCTCGCTCTTCTGCATTGACCTGTGGCATCTAGCCGTAGCTCTGACTACAACCTGTCCATCAACATTAGATACTGGACATAACACAAGATAGTGGTTATCTCACTCATTATACTTAAGACTGCTGACATTATCTAACCATTAACTGCACAGCCATTATAAATCATGAATAGGTGAGAAACATGCAATAATGCTAGGGCTGCAAACTTCCTGAAATGGAAATGGGGGGGGGGGGTTAGACTGAGGAGCTCTGCCTACTGTGGACCTATAACAAATTTTTGATTATTGCAAACTGCTCATTATGTCCACAATGATGGGTCTTGCTCTTACACCTGCATTACCCTTCAGCAGCAGACTTATCTAAAGGTATAACGTCAAAAGGCCCACATACCAGCCTCTCGCTCCACCTATGATTTTGATGCATGTCGTTTGACGTCACAAATTCCTCTGCGGCAAACAGAAAAGCCGGTGCAGTTGGCCTGGTACACATTCTCACTCACGCGCCCCTGCCAATGGTGACCATGTCCCCATTCCCTCCTGTGCTTTTATAATCTCATCTTTTTTTTCTTGTCGTAGTTCTGTCGACATGTGCTACCTAGCAGTTCTGCGCATGGTTAGCGTTAGACTGCTATTGATTCACGCCACGGCAGCATTTTTCAACAAGGCAGCATAAATCGTCAGAACACCGGCGGACTACTTTATGAGACGGTTAGCTACCCTAAGTAATGCTAACATAGCTAGCTAACATTTACTATTATCAAATGTTGCATTATCAAGCACTTTACCGCGGTAATTATACATACATTCTTCACGGAAAAATTTATCCCTTTTCGAGTTTGTTCAAGAATGATATTCCTTAATCCTTACATCTGCAGTGCTAAAGTCCAGCAGGGTCAGCAGAGAAGTTACTAGACTGCCATCCATTTTCTGGATCACCGCCTTGGCGTTTCAACGGAAACGGATATTTTCACAACAGTAACAGTTCTAATATTTGAGATAACTTAACATTGACTAACCCTCTGTAGAATATTACAGTGCGACTGGAAAACATGATTTTCATCGAACTGGACCTTTTAATGAACATCTAAATGAGTTTCTCTCCTCCTCACTTTCTCTCCCTGTGCATTTTATTTGCTCCTCTTCCTCCTCCTCCTCTCTCTGAATACAGGAGTGCTGTCTGGCCATGACAACAGAGTGAGCTGCACCGGTGTGCCTGCAGACGGCATGGGTGTGTGCACGGGGTCCTGGGACAGTTTCATGAAGCTGTGGAACTGAGCTGGACCGTCATGCGACACACCCGGAAGGGGAAGAGGGGGAGAGGAGAGAGAGGGGGAGGCACTGAAAGGAACCGAGTGGTGAGGAGGAAGGAGAGGCGAGGAGGAGAGAGGAGGGGGGAGGAGATAAGGATGACTGAGAGAAATTAGCACTGGGGTGTTGGGAGAGTACTTTACCGAGTGTTATTTATTTTTTGCAAGTAGATCTTCCGCTCTCTCGCTCTCTCTCTCCCCCTCTTCCTTATTTATGTATGCAAATAGGAGCGGTTGTGAATGGGACTTCATAGGACATATTGTGTAAATGGCATCGCGGCGACAGCGCTCGTTGCATCACACTGTATGTACGTGAGAGTTTTACAGCTGAGATGAACACAAAACGACAAAAAATAAAATAGAAATATTATTCAAAATGATAAATGATTACTGAGGAGAAAAATGAGCTCTTATTGTATCTAAGTTGAGAATGTCAATAAAAACAACTAGATTTTTGACAATAAATGAATTAAAAAGGAATATTGAAAATCCAGATTCTTATTGAACATGATTGGGTATTTAGAACTGCAGATCTATTTTTATTTTCTTTGAGGTCTTTGACTTGGATAAGAGCCTGCACTTATTTAGATGAAAGATCAACATGTAAATTTGTTTGTATTTTATAGCTAACACGTTAGGATGCAGAGTTGATGTACAGTGTCGTTTTTGGCCCCACATATCCAGAGTGTATGTGTGAAATGCAACGGTTGAGCGGCCATTTTGGATCCCTGCAGACTGGTTGACGCTTTGTGATGCTGATCCAAGATGGCTGCCGTTTCCCTTTTCCCCATGCCAGTCCAATGATGTACAATGAAAGAAAGGGAAAGAAGAACAAAAAAAACATCAATAAAAAGCCACAATGGTCAAGTGAGTGTGCCACTTAGGGAACGGTCTGTTTAACTGACTGTGTAATCCAGCCACGCTGGATCCTTCTCTTCAGGGAAAAATGGTGGCTGTCTTGAGTGTTTGCTTGACCTTCTAATAGACTTTACTTTACTCCCTTGGATTCAACAGCATTTTGTAGTACTTTTACACTTCTTCATTACATCTGTAAAAATGGACTGTTTGTTGAAAATCTTTCTAATAAACATAGAATTCTGCATTAATTACATGTTAGTGTGTGTGTGTGTGTGTGTGTGTACCATGTTTTTCTATCCTAATGGGGCCCCACATTTGGTCCCCATTAGGATAGAAAAACCAGAAACCACCTACCCTGTGGGGCATTTTATGGGGCCCCACAAGGAAAAGGGTCTATTTCAGGGTTAGGACTTGGTTTTAGGGTTAAGGTTAGAATTAGGGTTAGGTTAAGGTTAGGGTAAGGGTTAGGCATGTAGTTTGCATGGTTCAGGTTAGGGTTAAGGGCTAGGAAATGAATGTAGTCAATGAGGGGGACCCCACAAGTGTAGATTTAAGAGTGTGCGTGCATGCGTGTGCGTGTGCGTGCGACCAGATCCCAACAAACCAAATGTGGGGCAAAGAGTATGTCTGTGTGGGACAATGTGGGACACGTTACCAGTGCTGAGAGGTAGTCTAAAATGTTGATGTAATGTCTATCTAACTTACAAAATAAACACTTCTATTCTGCCCCTTAGCTCGTAAAGCATGTCTACGCTCTGCCCCCTGGTTGATTCAGTAGCACACGACAGACGATGCAGGTTACAGGTTAGGCCTTTAGCATGTGAAGGACTCGAGCCTATTTTTCGTGTCCCGTCACAGGTCATTTTCTTTTAACTTGTTCGTAATCTGGCGGTGTATGTTAGCAGACAACTTATCGACATCCTCATGAAAGTCAAGGATCCTGCTTTTCAAACTCACATCTAGTGTCCAATATCTAACAGACAGTGGGAAATGTTTCGTAGTGCCATGATTAGAAACATCTGAGGCCGCTGAAAAAAATGGTGTGTGTGCGTTTTTGTCACTTTGGAGTTGAACCATTGGTGTTTTTAATTCTCTCAAAAGAAGTCTCCACAGAGGCAGGTGCAAGTACATCTGTAGCTATGAACGCTGCTTTTGTACGACCACATGACTTTTTTTTTTTTTTTTTTGCAATGTCCAAGGCTGGAAAAATGACTGGTGCTAGCTTACTACCACAGTCTGCCGGCCTGCATGAGTGGGAGTGCTGTACGGTGTGGTAAACGCTAGTTAATTCAGCTGCTGTTACCTTATCTGTCTGCCAATCATCTTAGGGTTTCAGTAGGAATGAGTCCGTAGATCGGCACACCTCTTTTCGAGCCACATGATTCTTGGGAGACTCACATGTCGTTTCACGTCGTATTCCCCTCCATGTGAAACTGAAAGGTAATCAGAATCAGAACAAAACTCACTGGGACTCGCCTTCAACCAGCCATAAGTTGTTCCCCAGTCTTTGTTGTAGCTGCACTTCCTTTTCATTCCGTTACTGTCCATCATATTCTGCCTAAATCTGCAGTGATTTTGTGGTGACTAGCAATTTTCCTCACTGGGCACAGCCTGTGGCAGCAAAGACGGCGACAGGTTAACCTGCACTTGACCCACGTGTGCCCAGTTTGACTGACATCAAAACACAGCTCTGTGATGACAGCCTCCCTTGATTTCTTCCCAGTCACTGGATAAAAGCCTGAATTTAGAAACGCGTCTGTCCTGCAGTAGTCTGACTTTTGAAAACTAGAGCCAATCAAAATGTAGGACATCGTCTCATTATGTGGGACAAGGGACAAGGGATAAAAATGCTGTGCAGTCACCTAGTCACCTTAGTGTGTGTGTGTGCTTGTGTTCCAGAAATTTCATCCTCAACAACACTGAAACAACATTTACTTTCTAGAGGGAACTCAGTTCTGTATATGTTTGAGGACAACCACATAGTGAATAGCCTATATGCACACAGTGGGGCTGACGTAGTTCCGGTAAAATCTCTGCCAGCTTGATCACTTTCGCTTCGCTTCCGCTCTCCATACTGTTCATATGATTTGTGTCAAATGGCAACGCCGTCTGAGAAAAATATTTTTAAGTTTCAACGTACCGATAGCACGACGGCTGAACATTGCTGTGTGCCTTTGTGCCAAGCCTCCAGTAAGTACAACAAAGTACTTAGTTTTCATACGCTTCCCTCCGATGCAGAAACCAGGCGAAAATGGATTGTTGCTATCTGGAGGGACAACTTCACCATTAGCCACCATATCCGCGTTTGTAGTCGGCATTTCAAAAAAGGATGTTCGTGAGCCAGGGTCCGAGACAGGTCAGTGAGTGTTACAGAAGGGAACGGTTCTGACGCTGTTTGAGTGGAACAATTTCTCCGTCCCATTTCCAAGACCGGGGGTTTGGGAGAGGAGAGAGTGACTGGCGGCGGAGGACGACACACCGGATGAGGAGGCTGAAACAATCCCCAAGGACCACAACTACACTTCGGCTCCAGATCCTGCAGTAGTCGATTTAGCTCTCGATGAAAACACGTCTCTTGTAAAGGCATGGGCAAAGAAGCCTGAGTAGCTTTATTTAAGATGCCACTGCCTCCATCCCCAAAAATGCCTAGCAGAGGATGTGTATTATCTTGAGGACAAAATGTCAATCCTGTAAACATAAACAAATAATCGTAAATAAAATAAAAGTACCACGTAAAGAAAGTTAGTTACCATGGTTCTTGGTTTCAGTCTCCGTGCAGCTGTGTGTTGGGGGAACAGAGGTGATCCTCAGCTGGGAATAATGATGTGCAGTCTGGTAAAGAAGTGCTGCCACACGGTTGCAAAAACCTGTACCTGCCACACAGGTACACTAGCAACTTTGTAGCTGCACAGGATGGGAATCCCTAAGTACAATCTGTGAAAATACACATATCTGTTACAATACATACTGTACTTGCTGCAAGTGCAGTTAAACATTAAAACATTCTTTTTATATAAACAATTGGTGAACTTTTGTTATAAAGAAGAATACGTGAGCACAGTGAGAAAAATATGAATGACGTATGAATTTATTACATGAGGGAAAAACCCCCACAGTTAATGTGCACTAATGTGTAAATCAAAACGTGTAGCCAAATCATTACTAATCTCACTTTACTGGTTTAAAATACTAGGGAACAGAACGTGTGTACAAGAAGTGACAGAACTCAGAACACAATATAGTTTCTGTGAATCCCATTACTTTTACACATTTTTACACACCAGGGTTGTGTATGAGGTATCATACTAAATATATAATTAACTTAGCCTTTAACAATATTAGAATCACAGTAGTGATACGATTCAAAGAAACTTTATTGATTTGACGAACAGGAACACAACGTTAGCGGTAACTTATCACGACGCTAGCACTGGCTAGCACAAAAACATGCTAGGTGCTAACATTACACGTCCGGATCTTACCTTCATAATTGTGGATGCAGCTTGAAACGTAAAGTTTGAAGCCCTTCTCCTTTTTGGTAACTGACGTACGGATAATGCGACTAACGTCGTTAACGGCGAGTTTGGGTAGATCTTGACGATACCGAGTGAAAAACGCCATTGCTTCGCTGTTGTTGTCGGTTGTCCGTATCACTTCCGGTGCTGCCCGGAAATGGTCGAGCTGGCAGAGTCGGACCGTCGGAACGTTGATTTGATTTATTTTTATTTCAAACATGTAAAAAACAAACAAAAACATAAAAAACAGTAGTGTAAACTACTAATAAGACACGTTAGCCCCTAGCTAACGGGTCTGACCCTTTAGCCGAGCGGTTAGTGACGTCGCCTTGTGGCGCAGTACACCTCGTGTCGAATCCCGCACCGGGCAAGAAAGTAACCGGTTACAATAGTAATAAAATGAAATTAACAACAAACCTATACAACAATCTCAGTAAACAAATTATCATAATCAACACAAATCAAATGTTCCAGGCTCAAAAAGGAGTAGGATGAAGTATAAACTTATTTATTCCTACCCTCTCTCAACTAAAAAAAGAAAAATGTTGGTGTCTACCTGGCAGCCCTTAAGTCAAGTCAAGTCAATTTTATTTGTATAGCCCAGAATCACAAACTACAAATTTGCCTCAGGGGGCTTTACAGCAACACAATATCCTGTCATTAGGTCCTTACATCAGATAAGGAACAACTCCCTAAAAAAAAAAAACCTTTAACACGGTGAAAAAAATAGGAAGAACCCTCAGGGAGAGCAACAGAGGAGGATCTCTCTCCCAAGACGGGCAACGTGTAATGGATGTCGTGTTTACACAATTTACACAATACAACGTTGAAAGAGGATAACACAATTATCATGGCATTATAAAATATATGAAGAATATGATGAGGAGGATGCCAAGCAGTGTCCAGACGCCACTGGAACGCGAGCCACATGACCACCATCACCATGGAGACCTGACAGGAGGACAGTCTATACATGCACACAGGGGAGACTCACATCACACCATTGTAATGATCTGTGCCCTCTGGCTATGTTAACTTATAACATTAATAAAGCAAGGACGACATCTCTCGTGCTGGGTGTTTATTCACCGACCGGATTCCCACTGACGTTGTTACGTACATCACGTGACTTTGTTGTGGCGCTACGGAAAGCCGTAAGAGACATTAGCAAATCAAATATTACTAGCAAATATTACATCTCCCTTTTTCTGAAAAGTGCTGCTTTCTCTGCAGAGATACAGACCACGTTGAGCACGTTTATAAGCGAATACAATCTTAAGAAAGAATATGAAAGTGGAACTCATATAACTGGACTGCAACAAAGTAGTGTAAAACATTTCCTTCACTGTCTAAATGTGACACCGTAATAACATTTCATCTTTTTTTTTTCCATTTCATTACTGGTAACTGCAAACAGCAGGTAGGTACACAAGGTAAGTGAACGCTGTAAATATTTCTTTTCAAAACATAGCAGGTATAGTACAGGTTGGTGTAAAATTCTCTCTTTTTTTAACATTCATAAGTCAAGGATTTGTCTTGGTTTGATCGTGCGACCTGACCTCGTGGTGTAACCAGGCTGTGTGTCTGGTTGTCGCTGATTGTTCGTGTCTGGAGGTTCAGCATGCTCTTGCTGATGGGCTTGTGTGTTGTTGTTAGCGCTGGTAACAGTCTGCTGTGAAGTGTGTGTGTGCGTAGTGTGAGTGTTCACTCTGCTTTGTCGCAGGTGTTGACGGTTGCGTTGGTAGATCTGACCTTCTTTGGTTTGGATGTGGTAGCTCCTGTCTGTGTTCGCTGGTCTTTCCACAGTTGCAGGTCTCCAGGATCCATCCTCCTGCCGGAAGCGGATTGGTGTGCCTGCGGGCAGGTGGGGCAGAGGTTTGGCTGTTCGGTTGTAGTATGCCTGCTGGCGCTGTTGACATACCTCTCTCCTTTTGTGAACATCCTCCTGACTGGCGATCTGTGGCTGCAGGTGTTTTGCTGTTGATGGGAGAATGGACCGCAGCCTCCGACTCATCAGTAGCTGTGCCGGTGATTTCAGGTTGTCCACCGGTGTGTTGCGATACTCCAGCAAGCTCATGTAGGGGTCTTTGTTCTCAGCTTTGGCTTTGTCCAGGATGCGTTTGGCCGTCTGGACAGTCTTCTCGGAGAGGCCGTTGCTCTGTGGGTAGTGGGGGCTTGTGGTGGTGTGTGAGAAACCCCATGTCTGTGAGAAGTTGCGGAACTCACCAGAGCTGTAGCACGGACCGTTGTCGCTGATGATAGTCTCGGGGATTCCGTGTCGAGCCATTGCTGCTTTCAGCTTCATGATGACGGCAGATGAGGTGCAGCTGTAAAGTCTCTCTAGCTCGAAGAATCTGGAGTAGTAGTCCACAGTGACTATGAAGTCCTGTGAGTTCCATGTGAATAGGTCTGTGCCTATCACTTGCCACGGCCGCTCGGGTATGGCGTGTGACATCATTGGTTCCTTTGCATTTGCGCTGCGCCGTTCTTGGCATATGCTGCAGTCTGCTACCGTATCCTCGATCTGTTTCCCCATGCCAGACCAGAACAGTAAGTCTCTTGCTCGGCATTTGCTTTTTTCCACGCCAAGGTGGCTGGCATGGATGCGCTGTATCATGTCCTTGCGAAGCTTTTGGGGGACAATGATTCTCTCACCTTTGAACAGGATACCGTCCATTTCTGAGATTTCTGCTCTGTGGTTCCAGTATTCCTGGATGCTGGGCGGGCACTTTTTCTTTGTGTCTGGCCAGCCAGTGAGTGTGGCTCGTCTGAGTGCGGTGAGCTGTGGATCTTGCGCCGTTTCCTGCTTGATTTCTGTGAGTCTTGTGTCGCTCACAGGGATGTTGCTGAGGACTGTGTGCAGTTGGGCCTCCATCCCTTCCTGTAGGTCACTGTCGTGGTGTTCTATTGACTTGCGTGACAGTGTGTCGGCCACCGGTATGGATGATTTGGATGTTGTATTTTTGGAGCGCCAGGATCATCCGTTGCAGCCGGGGTGGTGCTGCTGCCAGTGGCTTTTTTAGTATTGCCTCCAGAGGCTTGTGGTCTGACTTCACAATCACTTTTCGTCCGTACATGTACTCGTGGAACCTCTTGCAGCCGAAGACCACAGCGTAGAGCTCCTTCTCTATCTGTGCGTAGTTTTCTTCAGTGCTGTTGAGTGACTTGGACGCATAGGCAATTGGTTTGCCATCTTGGAGCATGACAGCCCCAAGGCCACTTTTGGATGCATCCACTTGGAGTCGCAGCTCTTTCTGCGGGTCGAAATATGAGAGTACTGGACCTGGGTGCTGTGTAATGAGATTCTTCATCTCTTGGAACGCCTTGTCGTGGACTGCATCCCACACAAACTCACTGTCCTGTTTCAGAAGCTGTCTGAGGGGTGAGTTTATCTGTGAGAGGTGTGGAGCAAATCTGGCGAGGTAGTTGATCATGCCGAGGACTGTCTCCAGCTCTGCTTTGTTCTGTGGGGGTTGCATGTCCTTGACCGCCTTCACCTTGTGTGGGTCTGGTTTGATGCCTTCGTGTGAGAGCGTGTGGCCGAAGTAGCTTACCTCGGACACGCATATGTGACACTTGTCGGGGTTGAGCCTCACCCCTCGCTCCCTTGTGCGCTTCAGCATCGCTCTGAGACGCTGGTCATGTTCCTCTTTAGTCTTGCCGAACACTAGTATATCGTCCACTATGGCCGTCACACCGTCCAATCCTTCATATGTTTCATCCACGCGTCTCTGGAACTCGTCTTGAGCGGACACGATTCCGAATGGCAGTCTGAGGAAACGATACCTGCCAAACACTGTGTTAAATGTCGTCAACATTGAGGATTCAGTGCTCAGTTTGATGGCCCAATAGCCTGACCGCGCGTCTAACACGCTAAAGTACTCAGCTCCAGCAAGCTTTGTGGTGGCGTCCTCCAGCGTGGGGAGGGGGTAGTGAGGTCGTTGTATCACTTTGTTAAGAGCTCTGGGGTCTAAACACACTCTAAGTTTGCCTGTCTTTGGCTTCTCAACAATGACGAGTGCGTTCACCCATTCTGTGGGTTCTGTTACCTTACAGATTATGCCGCCTTTCTCCATGCTGTCAAGCTCGTCCCTCAGTTTGCTGCGTAGGGCGATGGGGATTCTGCGTGGCGGGCAGACGACCGGCGTTGCATCTGGTGTGACGCGGAAGGTGCACTCGCCTGGGAACTCTCCTATTCCTTGGAAAACATCTGCATACTCATCCATTATGCTCTGTGATGTGACATTGTTTTCCTCGCTCACAGCCATCACTATTTTTACCAAGTTTAGGTCACGGCATGTTTTCATTGCCATGACTGGTGGGGCGTTTGTGTCAATGACGTAAAAGTCCAGCATAATTGCATTGTCTCTGTACTTACATTTGAGTTTGCATGTGCCTTTCACGCTCAGCGCGCCTCCTCCATATTCAGTGAGTCTGTGTATTGCTGGTTTCAGTGTCACATTTTTGAACAGCGCCTGGAACAGGTTGGTGGGAATAGTATTGGCCTGTGCCCCAGTGTCTAGTTTAAACTTTACCTTCTGTGGAGGTGTGCCAATTCCAACCTCTACGTAAGCCTGCTCGTTGCTTTTTCCGTTGTTCTCTATTGAGATGCAGTCTATGTACAGCTCTGTCTGTTCTCCCACAGCGGTGCTCTCCACTGTAATGTTGTCGAAGTACAGTTCTTCCTGCTCTCTGTCAGTGGTGTACTCTTCTGGGTTCTCTCCGACGGCATGTACTGTGCCGCGGTAGTACTTTGTCTGTCCCTGGGAGCTAGACTTGCATACTTTAGCAAAATGATTGAGCTTCTTGCATTTAATGCATTGTTTACCCTTAGCTGGGCAAGTGGCTTTAGCGCCGTGTAGCCCTCCACAATAGCTACACGCCCTAGCGGCGGTGCTAACGTTACCCTCCCTTTGTCTGAAGTTAGCGTTAGCTGCTTTGGGTGCGTTCGGTTTGTAAGTCTTTCTGCCTATTGCGTGCACCGTTTCATGTGTGCTGCCCTGGCCCATAGACTTTAGCTGTTGCTTTGCTAGCTCGTGTGAGCGGGCTACATCTATGGCCTTTTCTAGCGTTAGCTCAGCTCCCTGGCTAAGTAGCTTTTCTCTCACTCTGGGTGAGTTGGTGGCAAACACGATGCGGTCCCTGACCATCTCGTCGGCATTTGGGTAGCCACAGTCTTTAACTAGGAGCTTTAGCTCAGTTACAAATTGTTCGAAGGATTCACTCTCTCCCTGCATCTTTTCATGAAATTTATATCTGGCATAAATCGGGTTTGCTTTGGGGGTGATGTACTCAGTGTACTTATCGTAGTACGTTTCTAGCTTCTTGGCTTGTTCTCCGCTGAGTGTCCAAGTGTTGTGCACATCGCGCCCTTTTTCCCCTATCCAGAGCAGGAGGTAGCTGCATTTCTCCTCTTCGTTCTTCCCGCGCAGGGGGCCCTTGAACATTAGCTCCGTTGTTTGTCGAAATCGTCTCCATGCTTCAGGTAAGTTCGCCGATTCCCAGTCCATCCGTGGAGCTGGAACGCCGTACGAATCCATATTGGGTATTTAAACTCCGCTACTCTGACACCATGTAATGATCTGTGCCCTCTGGCTATGTTAACTTATAACATTAATAAAGCAAGGACGACATCTCTCGTGCTGGGTGTTTATTCACCGACCGGATTCCCACTGACGTTGTTACGTACATCACGTGACTTTGTTGTGGCGCTACGGAAAGCCGTAAGAGACATTAGCAAATCAAATATTACTAGCAAATATTACAACCATTCACTTACATGGGAGAAGAGACAAGAAAATATATTTCGGTGAGAGAGACGCACACGAGAGAAGAGAACAGTTTGCAATAGTCAATAATAATCTCGTTGGCAGAACAGTGCTTGGTAAATTCATTGAGACAGAAACCGACCTCCCATGTAGTACAGGTCGTGAAGTACTCAATTTAAAGGTAACTAATTGTACATGAGGTAAAAAAAAAAGATGAATTTTAAGTTTGGATTTAAAGGACTCAACAGACTGTCTGACAGCACAGATCACTGGAGCTGTGTGGTGTCCGCTCCTGCTTCAAGAGCTCCACTATCGGCCCGGTCCCCAAGAAACCCCGTATCACAGGATTAAATGACTACAGGCCCATTGCCCTAACGTCTGTGGTCATGAAATCCTTCAAGAGACTGGTGTTGGCCCACCTGAAGGAAATCACAGGCCCCCTGCTCGGCCCCCTGCAGTTTGCCTGCCGAGCAAGCAGGTCAGTGGAGGATGCAGTCAACATGGGATTGCACTACATCTTCCAACACCTCGACTCCCCAGGGACATACGCAAAGGGTCCTGTTTGTGGACTTCAGCTCAGCGTTCACAACCATCGACCCAGATAGCCTCCACTCCAAACTCACCCAGCTCACTGTACCAGCCCCCATCTGCCAGTGGATTAAAAACTTCCTGACAGGAGACTATCATTAACGCCCTGATTGAGGGAATGTTTAGCAGGCTGGGGGTCCAGGAGTCCATCCATACTGACCACGGGAGACATTTTGAATCCAGGGCTTTCTCCACCATGTGTGCGCAGCTGGGAATCACTAAGACTCACACAACACCTCTCCACCCCCAGAGCAACGGGTTAGTGGATGCACTTCATTGCACTTTAGCTCTTCTTATTTCACCTGGATAATATAAGTCAATCCTTGTGTAGCTATCTGAAGATTGTTGTGTTGTACTGTTGTTATTCAATGTTAAGTTACACCGAGAGAGCCATGAAACTGGAATCAAATTCCATGTATGTGCAAACCTGCATGGCCAATAAACACGACTCTGGTTCTGATATACATTTAACACATTGAGATATGATCATTTTAATAGCTTGTATTCATACATAATAAAATCAGTATCAAACATATTAAGAGAAGATAAAACAAAAACCAATACTGACACCAGACTGTACGAAGGAGATGTAAACTGAAACACATTATCCAGTTTATAAATATTTACTAGGAGAACCCCGCTACAATGTAGCGGTTTGGTTAGCCACCCATCTAAATCTCCCTCCTCTTCATCCTGCCAGCTAACCGCCTTCCCCCCGCCCCTAAACCCCCCCCCACTCCAACTCCCTCCCCCCAAATGCTCAGAATCATCTGAAATGCTGAGAAAAGTGGTTTTTAGCCATTTTTAGAAAATGCATATTTTGCATAATTATGCATAATTATTATAATTATTTTAATTTTCTGCTATTTTTCTGGTCCTCTCTGGAACAATACCTACCACCTCCCAAAAAAAATGAGGATCACAAGTGCATTTTTGCAAAAATGCATATATTTTGCATAATGCCAAAACATTTGTCCCAGAAATTTTTTTATGCAGGTGAAAAAAATCAAAGATGCTCAGAATCATCTGAAATGCCGATAAAAGTGGTTTTTAGCCATTTTTAGAGAATGCATATTTCGCATAATTATGCATAATTATTTTAATTTTCTGCTATTTTTCTGGTCCTCTCTGGAACAATGCTTACCACCTCCCAAAAAAATGAGGATCATAAGTGCATTTTTGCAAAAATGCATATATTTTGCATAATGCCAAAACATTTCTAAGTCCCAGAAAAAAAAATTATATAGGCGAAAAAAAATCAAATATGCTCAGAATCATCTGAAACGCCGAGAAAAGGTGGTTTTTAGCCATTTTTAGAAAAATGCATATTTTGCATATTTATGCGTAATTATGCATAATTTTAATTGTCTGGGCTTTCCCCCCTTACTCTCTGAGACAATACCTACCACCTCCAGAAAGAATTAGGATCATAAGTGCTTTAGTTTTCGGTCCCGCTATCCACACTAACACCACACACACACACACACATTCCGAAAATATATGAGTAGACTGCAAAGTAGTTTACCTATTATTTGATAGGTCTTAATTACTCTTTTTCTTTTTCGTTGTTATCTCGCAGGGTCAACGTTAATGTGAATGGAAGAGATGTTGAAAAACTACACAAAACAGCAGAGCAGCCGGGGATATTAGGTGTGATCTGAAGCACTCTGGGGGGGGGGGCTTGAGAGCGTTGCCAGCCAGCTGTGAGTTTGAATCCGCCTTTCGCAGCCGGGCCGTGTCTTCTAACGGCACCGGAGTCGGGCCCGGTCGCAATATATGATGTGGTTGGAAGCCATGTGTAGTCAGTCGACGACGTTTTTTTTTAATTCGGCGGTCTCGATACAAACACAGTAACGCAACCGCAAAGTTACAGTGCCACCTAGCCGTCGCACCGAGTAACGCACTCCTTGTTCAAATACACCACGCTGGTAAAGCTTGTGAAAAACTAACAGGGTAACTTCAACCCGCAACTCTCGACGGTGAGCGCGTCCGCACAACAAGCGAGCGACGAATCCGGGCGCCGGGGCGGGTCGCCAGGGGGCGCCGTTTCCCGGCCGGCGACGTGGGGACGGCGGACGGAGCGTTTCCGGTGGGAGGGGGGGGAAGGTGGCCGCGGTTGGGCGCTTTGCAGATGTTGCGTTCCTGATCTTCGTCATGTCTTCTGCTGCCGCCGCCGCCGCCTGAGCGACAGTTGCGGCGTCGCGGCCGTCGCCGCTCGGAGAGGGGGTCGTTTGTCGAGACGCGCGGGTTTCCGCGCGGACGGTGCGCGCGAGGAGCTCGCGGGGTAAGTTAGCCGAATCGTCGCCCCTCTGGTGCGTTTTGCGGCTGTCAGCAATGGAGACCAGTACCCCGTCTGTTTGAATTACACCCACCCAGCGACGCACGTCGCCCGCCCGCCACAGCAGGAGGGGAGTGATTGTTTCCAGCGTCGTCTCTCCCCGGCTTCCTGTTCGTGATGGAGGTCGTGTTGTCGGGATTTCTGACTAACGCCGCCGCCCGCTAGCGTCCTCCGTCGTGTCGCCGTCTCCTTCCAGCTGCACGTTGCCCGGTGATGTCATTTTATGCTCTTGCGGTGACGTCATACCGATATGTATAACGTCATATGTGGCGACATTGATCTACCGTGCACTTCGATTCTCCCGCTGACCACCTATAGGTGGTCTAAGTCACAGTGTTTCTCAACCGGGGGTCCGCGGACCCCTAGTGGTCCGTGGTGTAATTGCAAGGGGTCCGTGAAAATAAAATATCTTTTAAAAAAAAAAGATCCTATGACATTTATAGAAATAGGATCATTTTACTCGAATGTGACTGAGACCTTTATCTACCTAGACTATAAAGGGTAACAGGACTTTTTTCTCTAATTACATCTGTTTCACAAGTGTAATTTATTGTATTTTAATAAGAGATCTCGCTCCCGTTTGCATTGTTAAAAGTTACTGCATAAAAATTCTGTTTTGTTACATATATCTGAAAGTTACTGCATAAGAATTCTGTTTTGTTAACTATATCTAAGTTACAACTGAAAGCTCTTATTTTTGCCCCAAAGAGTGAATAAATGCTATAATGCAATTTAAAATGCAGCTTCTACTGTTTCTATCAAATTGCAACCCCCCTCCCCCAAGATCAGGTGGAGGGGTCCTCAGGGTAGATCGAAAATACGCAGGGGGTCCAGGACCCCAAAAAGGTTGAGAACCACTGGTCTAAGACACGTCTACTGAATATACATGACTGCGTTACATGTGCTATTGGTTATGATATGATTACTGAGGAGCATGTATACTGCTACTCCGTACTGAAGTATTGCGACGTGATTGCCATGTAGCAAATGCACTAATAGAATTACTACTACTACTGCTTCCTGCTATGATACGATTACTATGCAGCGAATAGACTACTACTTCTCCGCCATCGCATAAAAGTACTATAATACAATTACTGTGTCGCTAATACACCACCACTACTACTGCTATTTATTGCTATGCAGCAAATGGACTATGTCTACTATGTCATATAGTACTACTGTGTTATATCTATATAGCAGATGTATTACCACTGCCTTTTATGTGAGTACTGTGTACCAAATGCACTACTACTTACTGTAATGCTTTCTGTTTAGCAGATGTACAGCTACTACTATGCTATATAGCACTGTTATTATGATGTGAATACTATGTAGCAAATCTACTGCTACTACTAGTATTTCTACTTCATATAGCACTACTATAATAATAATAGTGCATTTTATTTGTGGGCGCCTTTCAAAACACTCAAGGACACCTTACAGAACATAGTAAAAAAAAATAAATACAGTGTTTCCCACAGGTGGTAGACGGCGGAAAGGGCCGGCATTACCTGCCAGCACAAAAATGGTCTACTACATGTGACAAACAGCAAATATGTGTTAGCTTTAACATGATATTTTGATTTACACACCAAGTACCTTCCTAGCCGTCTCCCTCACTATTTTTGCAGTGGTTGCCCAGCCATCCGGCAACTCTTCACTACCGCCCAGTGCCTGTCTTAACTCCTGCCTGAACTCCACACACCAGTCTTCCTTCTTCAGCCTCCACCACTTGATCCTTGGCTCTGCCTTCACTCTCTTCCTCTTCTTGGTCTCCGAAGTCCTCTTACAGACCACCATCCGATGCTGCCTAGCTACGTTCTCCCCTGTCACCACCTTGCAGTCTCCAATCTCTTTCAGATCGTACCCCCTGCATAAGATATAGTCCACCTGTCACTTTCCTCCACTCTTGTACGTCACCCTGTGTTCCCACCTCTTTATGTATTCGCCACAGCCATTTCCACCCCTTTCACAAAATCCACCACCATCTGTTCTTCCACATTCTTCTCCTTGGCACCATACCTACCCATCACCTCTGTTCCTTTCACCAACATGCCTGTTGAAGTCCGCTCCAATCACCACTCTCTCCTCCGTTGGTACCCTCTCCACAACTTCATCCAACTCACTCCAGAATTATTCTTTCTCGTCCATCTCACACCCAACTTGCGGGGCATATGCGCTGATAACATTCATCAACACACCTTCGATTTCCAGCTTCATACTCATCACTCTGTCTGACACTCTTCATCTCCAACACACTCTTGACATACTCTTCCTTCAGAATTACCCCTACCCCCATTTCTCCTCCCGTTCGCACCATGGTAGAAGAGTTTGAACCCACCTCAGATGCTCCTGGCCTTTCTCCCCTTCCACATGGTCTCTTGCGCACACAGTATACCTACCTTCCTTCTCTCCATCATATCAGCCAGCTCTCTCCCTTTACCAGTCATAGTGCCAACATTCAAAGTTCTGACTCTCACCTCCACACTCCCACCCTTCCTCCTCTCCCACCGCCTCTGGACATGCCTTCCCCCTCTTCTTCTCCTTCGCCCGACAGTTGCATAGTTTCCATCGGCTACCTGCTGGCCAACAGTACCAGTGGCAGTCATTGGTAACCCGGGCCTCGACCGATCCAGTATGGAAATGGGATTTATGATCCACATATTTGATTTGGCAAAGGTTTTACGCCGGATGCCCTTCCTGACGCAACCCTCCCCATTTATCCGGGCTTGGGACCGGCACCAGGAATGCCCTGGCTTGTGCATCCTCAGTGGCTGGGCTGCTGAATCTCTTGTCTGTGTCTGCTAAATGAGTGAAATGTAACTGTCGATAGCAGCCATCAGACACAGTCCCATCTTTTCACCCGAACCAGTGGCAAATGGGTGCCGAGCGGGCAGAGGAGGCGATGTGGTCATGCGTTTAAAAATGAACACTACGAAAGTGCTTCATGACTGCGAGGTGCACTGAATGAGAATATTTACCTAGAGATGTCACAAGTGATGACAAGAAGAATGATGAGTAATATCTGTGTGTGTGTGTGTGTGTGTGTGTGTGTGTGTGTGTGTGTGTGTGTGTGTGTGTGTGTGTGTGTGTGTGTGTGTTCTCTAGAGACATGGCGGTCCCAGTGAACATCCAGAGCCCCAGTAAAAACTGGGAGTTAAGCTTGTATGAGCTACACCGAAGCCCTCAGGTAAAAGTGTGTGTGTGTGTGTGTGTGTGTGTGTGTGTGTGTGTGTGTGTGTGTGCGCGCGCGCGCGTGCATGCATGCACAAACTTGTCTGTTAGTAAACTATATAAGCCTTTCTCAAAGAAGCAACCGATAACAATAGACTTCCATGTACACATGTCTACTTATATCACCTTAATTAGTGTGTTTGGTGTTAAACGTCTATCGGAGGCGTCCGGGTAGTGTAGCGGTCTATTCCGTTGCTACCTACCAACACAGGGATCGCCGGTTCGATTCCCTGTGTTACCTCCGGTTTGGTCGGGCGTCCCTACATACACAATTGGCCGTGTCTGCGGGTGGGAAGCCGGATGTGGGTAGTCCAACCTTAGGGGTCGTCCCAGGTCGTCCTCTGTGTGGCGTTTGCATGTTCCCCCCATGTCGGTGTGGGTTTCCTCCGCATGCTCCGGTTCCCTCCCACAGTCCAAAGGTGAATCGGCCATACTATGTTGTCCCTAGGTGCGGATGTTTGTGTGTGTGTGTGGGCCCTGTGATAGCCTGTCAGCCTGTCCAGGGTGTCTCCCCGCCTACCGCCCAATGACTGCTTGGATAGACTCCAGCACCCCGCTGAGCCTGAGAGCAGGATAAGCTGTTTGGATAATGGATGGATGGATGGATGGATTTACCTATAGAGAAGATTTTCACTGCCTGAGTTTGACCTGTCTGTCTGTCTGTCTGTCTGTCTGTCTGTCTGTCTGTCTGTCTGTCCATCTGTCTGTGTGTACAGGAGGCCATAATGGACGGGACAGAGGTGGCGGTGTCTCCCAGGGCGCTGCACAGTGAGCTGATGTGTCCCATCTGTCTGGACATGTTAAAAAACACCATGACAACCAAGGAGTGTCTCCACCGCTTCTGCTCCGACTGTATCGTCACCGCACTGCGGTCCGGGTGAGCATACACACACTACAGACACACACAAACACAGTACACTCTATAGTTTTAATACAGGAAAGCTAGTTTAATGCCCTATTCCATTTTTTACAGAATACTATCCAAAGTTACAAATAGTTGGGGAAAATCGCGATGGCCAACCAGGTTGAAGCCTGTCTGTGATGACTCAAGTTACTCTGTCAAAGGGACGTTTTTGCCGATGATAATAAGCAGATCCACTAAGTGCTGCTGGTCTGTCTAGTTATTTGAAACTATAAGCTGCCTCAGTGCAATTCAGTTTTTTTGGGGGGGGGGTCTCCCCCCCCTTTTCTTCCCAATTACCCCACTCTTCCGAGCCATCCCGGTCGCTGCTCCACCCCCTCTGCTGATCTGGGGAGCGCTGCGGACTACCACATGCCTCCTCCGATACATGTGGAGTCGCCAGCCGCTTCTTTTCACCTGACAGTGATGAGTTTCGCCAGGGGGACGTAGCGCGTGGGAGGATCACGCTATTCCCCCCAGTTCCCCCCTCCCCCCCGAACAGGCGCCCCGACTGACCAGAGGAGATGCAGCGACCAGGACACATACCCACGTCCGGCTTCCCACCCACAGACACGGCCAATTGTGTCTGGAGGGACGCCCGACCAAGCCGGAGGTAACGTGGGGATTCGAACCAGCAATCCCCGTGTTGGTAGGCAACGGAATAGACCGCTACACTGGCAATTCAGTTTGTCAGAAATCGATGTTCTCTTGCTAAGAGAGCTGTTCTACATTGCCTGCATGTACCAGAATGCATTGCACGAGAGTTTCTCAGCGGTGGAGATTACAAAATGACATTTCAGTCAGTTAACCTGGTAGTTCCTCTGACATCTGCTGACTTCAACCATCGACAGAAAAAAGCCAGTTTGCTATGGCGGGCTACGGCGATACAGACAACATTGACAAGTATTGTGTATGTTGTAAAGAGGCCACCACTACGATTAATACACGGGCATAAGGTCGAAAATCAGCGGAATCGTCCTTTAAAACCACCTGTTTTAATGAAGTAACATACTGTTAGACACAAGTGTATGGAAACTAGAGGCGTGAATCTTCGCTGGCCTCATGATGCCATTACGATTCACCTGTCAACGATTTGTCTGCTCGATGCATCTCATCCTCAATTTTCTATATTACTGCACATGGCTACTTTTTCGTCAGTAATACGAGCAGTCAGATTACATGACATTACAGTCATTTAGCCGACGCTTTTATCCAAAGCGACTTACAATAAGTGCATCATTTAACGTAGGAAATCAGGAGAACTACTAGTCATCAGAGGTCATAAGCTCTCTAAACAAGCATCTAAGAGCAAAACCAGTGCTAAAGTGAAAGTGCAAGAAAGAGATTTTTTTTTAATGAGTGAATACAATAAGTGCAAAGAACAAGTAACAGGGTAGTGGTTCTTGAAGAGGTGAGTTTTCAACCTGCGCCGAAAGATGGGAAGCGACTCCGCTGTCCTGACATCAGTGGGGAGTTCATTCCACCACTGTGTGGTGCCAGGACAGAACAGAGCCGGGACCGGGTCGATCGGCAGCAGGGGCCTCTGAGCGACGGGGCAACCAGGCGTCCCGAGGCAGCAGAGCGAAGTGGTCGGGCGGGGGTGTAGGGCTTGACCATGGCCTGGAGATAGGAAGGAGCTGTTCCTTTCACTGCCCTGTAGGCTAGCACCAGAGTCTTAAACTGGATGTGAGCAGCTCCTGGGGGCCAGTGTAGGGACATGAGAAGGGGAGTTGTGTGGGAGAACTTAGGGCGGTTGAACACCAGACGAGCTGCAGCTTTCTGAACAAGCTCCAGAGGTCTGATGGCCGGATCAGATAAATCTGATCTCCCTTTTTATTTAGAAAGTGCTTTCAAATATGATAATAATAAACACTGCATTTATATATTGCTTTTCTAGACACCCAAAGCGCTTCACATTGAAGGGGGTAAGTCACCTCAACCACCGCCAATATGTGGCACCACCTGGGTGATGCACGGCAGCCATTTTGCGCCTTGAACGCTCACCACACATCAGCTTTAGGTGTAGAGGGAGGAATCACTGAGCCAATTATATGGGGGGGATGATTAAGTGGCCAGATGGAGAGAGCCACCATGAAGACCGTATCGGAACGATTCGGAATTCGATCCAGTATTGTCCCACCCGTAGTAACTAGTTAGCATGCCGGAGTCTCGTTCGTTATCGGAGTTAACCAGAAAAATCACTCCACCAGCTAGGAATGGCCATGCACCGCCACCCACAGAATCGAGAAAGAGCGATCAATCTGTCAGCGCCTTCTGTGTCCGGGCCGGGTGAGATTTCCCGTGTTGAGTCGAGTTAAGCCGCAGGCGCCACTCCCGGTGGTGCCCTTCCGTCAGTTCCTTTAAGTTACAGCTTTTCAGCCATACTTCCCCTGGAATTTAAAAGGGCTCTTTACACAGCCTTTTCAAGGCGGGAACGTTGCGGCATTAATCCGCCTCGCCGCTCTGTAAAAGGTATGAACACGGAGTGGGGGGGGGGGGGGTATTGTTGTTCCAGCATTAAGCCAGCAGCAGAGGTAGTCACAGAGCCGAATCGACGGATTTATAAAAGGGTCAGCTGACAGGACAGCCAATGCTGTTGTGTTACACGTCACGCCGCCTCTGCCTCCGGAACGCTGACGTGCTATGTAAAGTCACACACTGGGGCGGCATTATGCTACCTTTGTTTGGTTCAGTGTGAAAAACAAAGCTGGCATAAAGACGGGTCTTCGTTATTGCAGTATTGCAGGATCTCTGTTGGTTTTCCCGGACACTGCCCGGTGGGTCATGGGTGTAACGCCGCCGGATCGCTAGTCGGCATCGTTAATGTTAGGAACTATGACGGTATCTGATCGGAAAATCAACAGTCAGCATTAGTAGGCTATAATTTTGTGCAGTTATGACGCAGAATTGTCCACACGCGCATTGTGATGCATCGTAGAATCGAGACATTTCCACACCACTAATGGAAACACAGAGAAAAGAAATCTGATTCTTAAACCATGGATTTTCCATTCTCTTCTTCCCCCTGTTCTCTCCCACACACCCCCCCTTGTCTCTTCTGTCCCCCCCCCCCCCAACAGGAACAAAGAGTGTCCGACCTGCAGGAAGAAGTTGGTGTCCAGGCGCTCCTTGCGCCGTGACTCCAATTTCGATGCGCTGATCTCCAAGATCTACCCGAGCCGGGACGAGTACGAGGCGCATCAGGACCGGGTTCTGGAGCGGCTCAGCCGGCTGCACAACAAGGAGGCACTCAGCTCCAGTATCGAGGAGGGCCTCCGCCAACAGGCCCGCTACAGGTCCGAGAGGTGGGAGAGACGGAGAGATAGACAGACAGACGGAGAGAGCGAGGGAGAGACAGACAAGACAGAAAAACAGAAAGAAATGTTTGGTATTCTGTGTTTAACGCTGAGGTCCTGAAGTAGGGTTGTCAGGATATCAGAATTTCACGACACGATTATCGTGGCCAAGCGAATTCACGATATTGTCACGATATCTAATAATAATAATGCTGCTGTCATCAGTCAGATTCATCTGTAACTTTGTTTATTGTGCGTTTTGTCTCTTTTTTTTGGCTAATAAATTACACTCAAAATATGAGTGTAGGGAGGTGGAGAGAGAGTCTAACCATAACTACAAAAGCGTACAAAAATAACATTTACATGGATAGTGTAAAGGCAACCAGATGAACTGATAAACGCTCCACAAGGCCCAACATCTGCCATCAACACAATGTCACCTGACACAAAATCACTTGCGGGGAGCAGAGGACACAGAGTTTTTGTGTGAGAACACAGATTGACAACTAACCACTCCGATATAATCAGGAATCAGGAACACTTTATTTGTCATTTCACTTCATGCACCTGCATACATGAAATGAAACGAAATGCCATTTCCCCCAGCCCACAGCGATACAACACAAAGACAAAAACACATCCAAAAACTACAACAACACACATACCCAAACTAACACATATGTCCATACTAAACAAAAAAAATCACTGTCCAAGGGAACGAACGCCAGCCAGGATGACTGTCAGAACCGCCGGTCTGCATGGGCTAGCAGTTAGCTTAGCCCGCCCCGCTTCAGACCGCCCGAGGTGGAAGGGCCGTGGTCCCCGGGCCCACCGGACGAAGCGGACCAAGCTCTCCCAGCCGATGCATCGCCATCTCTCCCAGCCAGACACCCTCGACACACCTCCCCGCACTCCACACGACGACATCAAAAACACACCAGTCAATGCCAGGTGAGGCTGCTGCCAGACCGCCCTGGGTGTTATCGGAAATGCTGGTCTGCATGGGCTAGCAGTTAGCTTAGCCTGCCCCGCTCTCCTAGCCGAGCAAACCCAGCTCTCCCAGCCAGACACCCTCGACACACCTCCCCGCACTCCTCACAACGACATCAAAAACACACCACAGTTAATGCCAGGTGAGGCCGTTGCCAGACTTCCTGGATGTTATCGGAAATGCCGGTCTGCATGGGCTAGCAGTTAGCTTAGCCTGCCCCGCTATCCCAGTCGATCCAGTGCCAGCTCTCCCAGCCATCAAATGAAGACAAAACTTGGACACAGATGTGGACAAAGACACTGCGTGGACAGTACTGGATGAGGTCGCCACAAATGTGAATACGCGCCGCCATCTTTCCACACTGGAAGCAGAACCTTAGGAATATACTGGGATTTAACGATGTCCTTACATCATTTTTTCCTCTGTCCATGACTTGATTTTGCGCGGCAGTAGTACCCACACACTGTGGTAGTAGCTAGCTAGCTAGCTAGCTAGTCACTGTGTGTGTGTGTGTTGTGGGCTCTCAGTCTTGGAGAAATGCTTACCAGTATACCTACAATGTATAAAACAGTTTGATTTCTTTACGGAATTTTTAAAATCTGCCTTTGTAGAGCTGAATAGGATGTTGTTATGATTGTAGCATCTTATTCTGGGTTGGAAATTATTGGGGCACTACGGGGAGCTCGGCTCTCCTCAAAAGGACATGAGCTCCCCTGGAAGCTTACTTTGAGAAATTTACGGAGGAGCTCTGAAACGTCATCCATTTTTATGTCACAGGTGATAGATTTTTATTTTTCTGTTTATTAACGTTCCTTAAATAGTATTAATATAATATAGTAATATAGCAGTGTTAAGGCGGCACAGTGGCGCAGTGGATAACACGGTTCTGGGTTCGAGCCCCGGGGTAGTCCAACCTTGGGGGTCATCCTGGGTCATCCTCTGTGTGGAGTTTGTATGTTCTCCCCGTGTCTGTGTGGGTTTCCTCCGGGTGCTCCGGTTTCCTCCCACAGTCCAAAGACATGTAGGTCAGGTGAATCGGCCGTACTAAATTGTTCCTGTGTGTGTGTGTGTGTGTGTGTGTGGGTGTGTGTGTGTGTGTGTGTGTGTGTGTGGGTGTGTGTGTGTCAGCCCTGTGTGATGGTCTGGCGGCCTGTCCAGGGTGTGTCACCACCTGCCGCCCAATGACTGCTGGGACAGGCTCCAGCATCCCTGCGACCCTGACAGGATAAGCAGTTTGGATAATGGATGGATGGATGGATGGTGTATTATTAACATGATGTCAGTGTTTCATTTTTAAAATATCATGGTTATCGTCAGTACGGGTGTATTGCTACACCCCTATCCTGACAGTGGTTGTTTTTACGTGGTAATTGCAGTGCTCTTTGACCAATCTGATCCCAAATATCCAAATGAAGTGAAACAGAGTTGTCAATTAAGAAAAATTATTATTGGCTATTGCATTAAATGTGTCAGAAACAGGAGGTATCTAAAAGGAGGTTTGGTCATATGTAAATCATCAGGATTGTAGCTTGAAGAATTGGATTTTTTTAATGAAAATTGGTGGAATTCGGTGTGTGGGGTGGCACGGTGGTGCAGTGGTTAGTGCGGTCGCCTCACAGCAAGAAGGTTCTCGGTTCGAGCTCCAGGGTAGTCCAACCTCGGGGATGGTCCCGGGTCGTCCTCTGTGTGGAGTTTACATGTTCTCCCCGTGTCTGCGTGGGTTTCCTCCGGGGGCTCCGGTTTCCTCCCACAGTCCAAAGACATGTAGGTCAGCTGAATCGGCCACACTAAATTGTCCCTATGTGTGAATCTGTGTGTGTGTGTGTGTGTGTTGGGTTATTACTGGCGGAATTGCTAATTACTAACTAGTTTTTGTGATGGCTGTGCAAAAATTCAGATGTTAACATTTATTTGTAAGTTTATTGCTTAAGTGGTAACCCCCCCCCCTTCTCTTTCTTCTCTCTCTCTCTCTTTCCAGGTCCCATCGTGTCAGGAGGCCGGCTCAGGAGAGCGACAACACCACCTTCAGCGGTGGGGAGGAAAACGGCGACGCCCGCTCGCACATTTCCCACGACTCCGCCCCATCACATGCCCACCTGCCCCGCGGGAATGCCTCCTCGGAGGCGGGGCCCAGCCGTAAAAGGACACGTATGTCAGATGATGGATCTGGTCCCGAGGTAGACGGGGGAAGCCCTGCCCCGCCAGTGCGACGTCACAAAGACGGGCCGGCCTCGGAGATTGAGTTGGTGTTCAGGCCACACCCCCATCTGGTCAACACTCAGGAATACAGCCAAACCAGGTGAAGATGTTTCATTTGCTTTCATGTGTGGCTGGACAGGAAATAGATGTTTGATAACATGGCTTAATTCAGCCTAGATGCACATGAAATCCTCAACCATGTGACATAATCCTTTACAAACGCCCAACCTCGCATGCTCACAGATACGTCAAGACCACGGCCAACGCCACAGTGGACCACCTGTCCAAATACCTGGCCCTCCGCGTTGCCCTGGAGGAGAGACAGACAGGCGGCCAGATGGACGGACAGACGAGCACAGGGACTGAGGGAAGAGCAGCAGGAGGAGGAGGAGAGCAAGAGCCCAGAGGAGAGGAAGGAGGTGCAGTGGTGGAAGAAAGAAGAGAGGAGTCGAGGCTGAGTGACGTCAGTGAGAAACAGTACACCATTTACATCACGACGACAGGAGGCCAGTTTTCTGTGAGTGTTAGAGGTCTGCAGCCCCGTCGGGTCGCTGAGTCGATTCGGGCCGGGCTCGGGCCTTTTTTTTTTTTCTTTTTTTTTTTTTAATAGATTGAGCACAGGTCAGACTCGGGCTCATTTAACTTCCCATATACATACAGAGCACACATAGGCCACTGTATGAAATATTGTTATGTTGACTGTATTACAAATCTTAGACATGTATGTGTGCATTACATGTGACAGTTGACCGTGCCGTGTGTGTGTGTGTGTTTGCGTGTATCAGAGAGAGCACGCATTAGACAAAGAGCACATCAAGAGAATTTAAAGTTATATCGGTGTCGGTTTTGGGTCGGGCTCGGGCCGAAAAATTGTAAACTTTTTCGGGCTGGGGCCTGGCTAGACCTGGCGTTTTTGGCCTGTGCAGGGCTCTAATGAGTGTAAAAACGGGGTGTAGGGGCGTCCGGGTAGCATAGTGGTCTATTTAATTGCCTGCCAACACGGGGATCGCCGGTTCAAATCCCCGTGTTCCCTCCGGCTTGGTCGGGCATCCCTACAGACACAATTGGCTGTGTCTGCGGGTGGGAAGCCGGATGTGGTCGCTGCATTAGCGCCTCCTCTGGTCGGTCGGGGCGCCTGTGCGGGAGGGGGGTAGTGTGATCCTCCCACACGCTATGTCCCCCTGGCGAAACTCCTCACTGTCAGGTGAAAAGAAGCGGCTGGTGACGCCACATGTATCAGTGGAGGCATGTGGTAGTCTGCAGCTCTCCCCGGATCAGCAGAGGGGGTGGAGCAGCGACCGGGACGGCTCGGAAAATAGGATAATTGGCCGGATACAATTGGGGAGAAAAAAGAGGAAAAATGTCTCCTCCGATACATGTGGAGTCACCAGCCGCTTTTTTTCACCTGACAGTGAGGAGTTTCACCAGGGGGACGTAGCACGTGGGAGGATCACGCTATTCCCCCAGTTCCCCCCCCCGAACAGGTGCCCCGACCGACCAGAGGAGGTGCTAGTGCAGCGACCAGGACACATACCCACATCCGGCTTCCCACCCGCACACACGGACAATTGTGTCTGCAGGGGCGCCTGACCAAGCCGGAGGTAACATGGGGATTCGATCCGGCGAGCCCCGTGTTGGTAGGCAACGTAATAGACCGCCACGCTACCCAGACGCCCCGAGGCGAGAGTGTTATTATGGCTCAGCTGATTAGTCAGTCTGGGTCTGCTCCAATACAGTGCAGGCATGCCGCTTCCCACAGCCTGACAATAGTAGTAGCCCGTTTAAGTAGTGTCGGTAGTGTGAAATTCTAGCTTTTACACAGGCTCATGATGTGTGAATTGCATCAGATCAGCTGTCAACATGATAACGGATGATTGGCTGTAAATAGAGCGCTGTTAATTAATGTCCAATGTCAGACACATTTCTAGATCGTCGTTAGGCTCAGCCTACATTAAGGAAAGCTTTGGTCTAAGTGTGAAAATTGAGTTTGGCTATTCTGTTTCATGATGACGGCATTGTATTTTGTCATAGACTAAATTCATGACATATGATTATGTCATAATTGTTTTATTTTAAGTTATGGATTGTAGCATAAATGCGCTTCTTTGGGTGCCAACTTTTTTCTCTAGGCTATTTATTAGCTATTTATTTATAACATTATTTTATGAAGCCCCAGAAGTACACCTGTTGTTAGGGTGCGAACTTGATGTCCATTGCTTAGCCTGTATGTTATAAATGGCCTGATATGGCTGTATGCAACGCACAAGTGTGTATGTTGGGGATAAAGTTGGCCGGTCCAGACGAAAATTGCCAGGGCCGAATTTTTGGGGACCCTGTCTAGAAGGAGGAGAGCATCGCGTTATTAATTTTAGTTCATGTTTTTCGCCCCAATATCAATCTTCAGCACTGTGACTGGACTGTCCGTCTGCTCGTTAGAGTGACTCTCTAAAAGAGGCAGTGGTCAGTTGCACAACTAGTGTTCATCAAAATGTTACAGTGAATTTATTGGTAATAAAATTGTTCACACCTCCTCTGTTGTCTTTACTCTCCCTCTCTTTCTATCCATATCTCATCTCTCCCTCTCCTCTATATTACCCATTGCTCGCTCTCTCTCTCCCCCCCCCCCAGACGCTGAACGGCTCTCTGACTTTGGAGTTGGTCAATGAGAAATACTGGAAGGTCAGAAAGCCCCTCGAGTTGTACTACGCCCTGACCAAGGACCAACAACAGTCAACACATCAACAACAACAACAACACCAACCACATCTACAACAGCCACAGAAGTCCCCACAGCAGAGGGAGGGGTGAGGAAGACGAGTGTGTAGTGAAGAGGAGGATGTGCCCATTCATCAGGCTTTGCTCCATTTCGTCCCATTTAACCGCTTGTGATTTCTGTGGTGTCAGTTTCAAGATGGCCGACCTCACGTGGCTAGTTCCTGCTTTTTCCCCAGGGTCCCCCGCCTGCCTATGGAAGCCTTTAGAATGGAACCAGGTCGTTTGGTCTGTGAGCTGTAACTTCGACAGGTGTCCTTTTGAGGAGCTGATCACAGACCAGGGTGGGATTTTATGACAAGACATTAGTCAACTTTTATTCATCATTTCTTTGCTATTTAATATGTCCATCTCTCTACTGGTCACTTTGAGCAGGTAGCCAACCATCACATGGAGATCTTATAGGGTTGCCAACCATTCTGTAAAACACACAATCGCACATAATTGGAAAGTAAAAAACCCTTTCTGTATTGGAACTCACTCATATTTTATTTCATATCTTTGAGAAACAATTCAGTGCAGATGTATGGAAGAGAATACATATGGGTTAGATTGTTAATTGTAATTACCGACAAATTGTGGTTTTCCTCCGGGTGCTCCGGTTTCCTCCAACAGCCCAAAGACGTAGGTCAGGTGAATTGGCTGTAATAAATTTTCCCTAGGTGTGAATGTGTGTGTGTGTGTGTGTGTGTGTGTGTGTGTGTGTGTGTTGGCCCTGTGATGGCCTGGCGGCCTGTCCAGGGTGTCTCCCCGCCTGCCGCCCCAATGACTGCTGGGATAGGCTCCAGCATCCCTGCGACCCTGAGCAGGATAAGCGGTTTGGATAATGGATAGTGGAATGTATAAGCTGAAGGCAAACCCTTCTTCTCTGTTACTTCTCAACCTGCCTGTGATGTAATCTCTCTCTGTCTCTCCAGCTTTATCTCCCCCATTGTCTGTGAATGACAGAGTTACTTCAATACATCTGACAGCAGTGATTTTGTGGCACATGTTCTGTGGTGATGTATTCTGATTGGTAGGATATTATAGGCGAGATTGAGATGGTTTGGACATGTGCGGAGGAGAGATGCTGGGTGTATTGGGGGAAGGATGCTGAATATGGAGCTGCCAGAGTAGAGGAAAAGAGGAAGGCCAAAGAGGAGGTTTATGGTTGTGGTGAGGGAGCACATGCAGTTGGCTGGCGTGACAGAGGAAGATGCAGGGGACAGGAAGAGATGGAAACATGATTGGCTGTGGTGACCCCTTACGGGAGCAGCCAAGAGATGAAAAAGGAGGATATTGTTATACCACACTGACTAATGGTAGTAATAATATCTTTCATCATGTCATTTTACAGTCAAACTTTGCTGGCCTACGGCACATTTGATACTGAGGAAAGTAAACATGCTTCATAACAAGATCATCTGTAATACATACAAATCCATACAAGACACACAACCAATAACACCCTTGTTCTGTATTCTCATTATGGATTTTGGCCACCCTAAGATCCTCGACCTTCAGACCAACACAGATGGCTTTTAAAAGTGGCTGGGGAGTTTAGAGATTTACCAGCCGCAAAGAAGGTCCCCCCTTATTTTCTGACAATGCAAAACATTTTTGTGCGCATCAGCGTCTTCATTCTTTGTTCTTTTTGGTCCGACTCCCAAGTTCAGATCACTTATTCGGACATGTGAACAGGCACTGTACAAAGCTACCGGCCGTCCCTCCTGTGCAACGTCACAGTGACGTCACAGCTTCGACAATCACAAGCCGCTTTACTGACACGCTTAACTTTAAAGTAAAATCTGTACGCGAATGCACAAAAACCTGCAAGGATGGCCTCTTCCTTACTTCGATGGAAAGAAGAAGAAGAAGAAAAAAAAGATTCTGTAAAGGTGGAATCGGTGAATCGGAAACGTTGCTCTGACCGCTCAGCTTTGGAGGGGGGGATGAGCGAAAGCAGCCCGGTCCCCGTTATGACGTTGCAATGAAATGATTCACTGGCTGAAACTAATAAGGTGGACATTTATTTCTAATTTTTCTGCCTGCTTTTGAGAGATCTCTAATGGGTTTACTGGCTGTTGATTTTCTGCATCTTCCATCTTATAACCGGTTGTTAAGCGATGACATGAATGGCGGGTGGCAGGGCGGCGCTGTGGTTGGCACTGTGTCTGCTCTGCTCTGGGCCTGGCGGCCTGGGCAGAGCGTCGCCCCGCTCCTTCCACCCAGCGAGCGCTGGGATAGGCTGCAGCACCCCGCCACCCCAGATGGGCTCAACCGCGACGATATATAAATGAATATAATTTTCTGGGTTTTTAATGTCAGTTGGACCGCTGTTATATTTGTAATTCAGCCTTTTCATAGCTTATATACTTGTTAAATCACTGAGCTTAAATTTGGGTAGTTCTTAAGGCATATAGCTACAGCGTCTCAGGGTAGGAGCCATTAGGCCATGATGGACTATAATGTGTAAAAATATTGAATCAGGTTCTTTAAAAAAATGGTTATTTCAGGGCAAACGAAGAACTGCCCTATCACGGCTGTAATTTACACGGGGTATTTTGTCGACGGATATGAACCACAATGTATGTTAACATATCTGCTCATTGGTAATGTGTGGATTTAATGAAAGTTTTTTTTTTTTTTTTTTTAGCAGCTTTTCCCGTAAAATGTATATCGAGGACCTCTTTAATAAAACATGTAGTTGCTTTACCGTGGGTATCTTGCCATTTCCCCCCCACAAACTAAATATACAGGGTTGTGTAAAAATAACCGCTTTCCCTTCACGTGTCATCATCTAGTTAATGCCCCGATGCTTTCTAGCCATATGCCTTATTTCTAGTGTTACCTCACACCTCTACTGAAGGCTTTCCTCCAAGTCTTGTCTAAAGCACTTTACATTTCCTGCAGGCATGTTTTGGCTTATCTTACCTTTTACCTCAGTTTTGATACAAACTTTGTATGTAAAAGAAATGCAATATACACCCTTTGTTCCCTGTCGTATGTAAACTTTACAATTTTGGGAGTGGTTTAAAAAAAAAAAAGAAAAGCAAATCAGCACCGAAAATAAAAGCACAGACATCTAGATTGAAATCTTGGTGTGTTGCCTTATTTAGCCAGAGCATGATGGAGTTTAGTGTTAGGGGTCCAACCCTGTTGTATCTGTTAGAATTATTGGTAACACTTTAGTATGGGGAACATATTCACCATTAATTAGGTGCTTATTAGCATGCAAATTAGCAAGATATTGGCCCTTAATTGGTCATTATTAAGTACTCATTGATACCTTACTCTGCATGGCCTTATTATACAACCAGTAAGCCATTAACTATGAGTTTTCCCTCTATAACCTCAGAAGTATTGCTTATTAGTAGTACCATCTCAATATGCTTTGCTTAGTATGGCCTTTATAAGGTGGTAGTACCACAAGAAGAGTTATTCTCCCTTACTAACACTTAATGAATATGGTCTGTTCTTACATAACAAAACACAAAACTACAAGTGTTCATAATGTTAAATTACTCTAAATTAAGTTTTTGTTACTTAGAATATGTTCCCCATACTAAAGTGACATCTTGATCATTACTAATTCACTAGTAATTAAGTTTTTGTTACTTAGAATATGTTCCCCATACTAAAGTGACATCTTGATCATTACTAATTCACTAGTAATTAAGTTTTTGTTACTTAGAATATGTTCCCCATACTAAAGTGACATCTTGATCATTACTAATTCACTAGTAATTAAGTGTTTTTACTTAGAACATGTTCCCCATACTAAAGTGTTACCAAATTATTAATGTTATTATTCCGCCCTAAAAGTATCTGGGTCTCAGAAACTTGTTAACAGCTACAATTTCCAAACTTGGCTGATAGCAAGGAAATCTCACTACTCAGACAAAAAAAATGAATAATAATAATTGGCCAGACGGTGGCGCTATAAGAACGAACGGTTTGGACTGTAACGTTTGAACCGTAAATCTGAGACAAAATCCTCTATTCGTTGGATCCTGTGGGTCCAGTCGAATCTTAAGGCGGAAGCCACGCCCATTTGAGATTGGGCAGATTTTCCGCCATTTTGAATTTTGTCCAAATCTGTTTTTTTTTTTGCTGCTACTACAAATGTTGTACAATTGTCACCAAACGTGGTACCAAGCATCTCTGGACCAAGCTAGAAAACGTTACATTTTCTGACTTTTAATATTCCATACGGTTTCGATTATATAAGCCAATCTTTTTTTTTTATCAAAATAGCTACTTAAAAAAAAAAAATCCAAAAATCTCAACGTTAAGTGGCCAAATCAGCCCCCTCATAGTTTTCCTTGTTCATAACATGTTGCAGTGTTTCTCAACCCAGTGCATAGGTAGCCCCGCTTGTACTTACTCGACCAATCATCTCGCAGCACTTAATTATGCAAGGTGTGCAACGTCTGACAAAATTCATTGCTGATTGGTTGAATAACTACAAACAGGTACCTGTTCAGGGTTGCAAAGAAAATATGCAGGATAGGGGGTCCTTGAGGACTGGGTTGAGGAAACACTGGGCTAAATCCTTCACAAGGTACAATGTTTATGAAAAGGGTTTAAACTACGGCTCTGCGACAGATTGAAATTTAACTATTTTTATTGTGTTTGGGCTTTTAAGTGTTCATGAATAACGCATTGTGAGATTCTGATAATCGGAACATTGGGCTCCGTGTAAACATAATGTCACTCACTCAGCTCAAAGGATAGAGATGCAAGGCTCACAAGTCTGCCTACTAAACACACCTCTGGATACAAATCTCTCTTAGGCCATCTATGTGAAGAGCATCCCTGAACCGAAGGGGGGGGGTGAAGGGTACATCTGTCACCATCTTACAATGCTGTGACTGCAAACATTCCCGTCCTCTGTGAACAGTACACATGGCCATTGTAACTCTAGTTAATGGGCACACCCATATGTGCACATGAGACTGGTCATTGTGCCACTGTATTGTTTATAAGGGGTGTTTGACACCTGCAGTCAGACTGAAGAGGTCACTTACATATGCCCCTTTTCCACTACATAGTACAGGCAAGCAAGGCCTGGTAGAAGGGACCGGGAAGAGAGGGAGACCCGAGAAAAACCTGGGTAAACAACATGGGAGAATGGCTCCAGATGAGCGTAGTGGAGGCGGGGAGAGCTGCGGTGGATAGGCCACGGCGGAAGAGACTCGCTGAGACACAGGCTGTGCTCCTACGACCTCCATAGGTTACGGAGCTGATGATGATGTACCGGCTCAACTCGACTCGCAGTGTCGTTTTCCATCGCCGTTAACAGTACCCACCCCCTCAGTGCAGCTGGCCTACACTGATTTTGGTACCCCGCTCCAGTTTTTTTTGGAACCCCGACAAAGGTGGCGCCAGAAAAGTGGTAACAGTTATCAAAAGGCCGGTACCTTCCAGTAACGGAAAACGAAAAAGTCGAGTCCAGTTGAGCCGCTACCATGTAGTGGAAAAGGGGTGTTAGATGAGCGATGAAACGCTTCCCTCAATAAACGCGTTAAGAACTGATTCAACCTTTAGATTTTTCAAATCATGAAATATGGTATTCACATTAAAAGCTATAAACCACAGGAATTCCTTGGGGGTAGCTACAGCAGCCCCATGCCCCTCCCTGGCACTGCCTATGCACTTGTGGCTATATTTACATTCATTATTTTATTTTCCCTGAAATCTTGGGATAAGACTTAATAACTGCTTGGTTATCAGTGGGCCAACTTACAACCCTTTTTATTCAGGCCCAACAACACCTCTTCCCAACATGCAGCGAGCGAACTCTGGCCGATGGAGCACGAAACGATAGCCGACATGGACGACAGGACAGATGTGTTTTGTGGACTGTGGTGTTTTTATTGTCATGAAGTGAGCAGGAGACAGTTTACTTCTTCTTGGACACACCCACGGTGCGACCACGACGTCCGGTGGTCTTGGTATGCTGACCGCGCACACGCAGACTGCAAGAGAGAAGAAAAGACCAGTTAGAAACGAGTTGCCAGTCACCATCCTTTCTCGTCCCAAACCATGAATCAGACCCACATGTATGCAGGGTTTCATTACAACCGACCGCTGCACAGTCATTTCCCTGACCATGAGGAGACTGCATCTGATGAGAGTACATGACTTCTACAACACATGCAGGTGATTTGTGATGTGAGTTTCATGAATGCAGCAACTGACACTGATAATGAATGTACACAAATCAACTAGATTTATCTACAAGGCTCTGTACAAACGCAGCCTGATTTAGCCTAGGAAGGTAACCTTGGTGTAGCATACATCTCCCTTTCAGTGAATTATTAGGCTGTGGAAAACACTGCCGAGTACCACAAAAAAATGTGGCCTCATCAGCATGTGCTTCCAATAAAGAGAAAACAGATAATGATGGATTCTTAAGCCAGAACAGATCTTGGCATCGAGTGAATTCAGAACAACCATTCTTAAAAACCCGAGTGTAAAACCCCTTTAACTCGTCAAAAACCTCAAAACACACTACTGCAATCTATCAGTATTCTACTTTATCCACAGGTCCACTTATTCAAGTTTTGACTGGACAGGCTTCCTCTGCTTCCTGCTAGGGATGGGTATCACTAAGATTTTATAGGTACTACTACTCTTACCAATACTGCTTATCGATCCTTTAACAGTACTCTTACCGGCTCTTTTTCTTTCTTTTTTTTTTAAGAGGGAAAAAAATTTAAGAACATAATTATTATTTAATTATTTTCTCGTGTCTGCACAGAGCGTTACTTTTAATCATTAACCATGTTTGTATAATTTAGTTAGCGGCGTGTGGGCTCTAAGCTGCTAGCATACATAACATACCTAAGGTGGATGGGCCAACAAGATGAGCCACGAGCTAGGCAGTCGAAGCTGCATTTCGCTGCCTGTATTTGATGCACCTTCGCTAGACGTTTTGAAAGATTGCTTCTATTTCCGCCCTTACATGTAAAAGACTTGTTGCACTTGTGGCAACAAGTATCGTCAGCATCGACTCTAGTGAAGTACAACCAGACTTTTGACCGTTTAGTTCTCGTGCCGTCATTGTCACTAAGAGCAGGCTGTGTATGTGTGTGTGTGCATCAGAGAGAGAGAGGCAGAGAGAGCTGGCTGCCCCTCGGCTCGCATATACGACAGGCTCTGAGAGAGAGAGAGCTCTCTTCTGGATTGGGAATAGCGAAAATGCATCATATACAAATGTCTTAATCTGACTGCAAATTAGAAATGGAGTTGGTGAGATAAAAGGTGCAAGATTACGTTTATGTAGCCTAAATAAATCGGAAATTTATCTTAATTTCTCTAATACTGATAGCAGAACCGTTTACATCGGAGCTTATCAATACTACAGTCCTCAACAATACGACACCGGTGCCTGTTAAATACTGGGCCTCGGTACCCATCCCTACTTCCTGTAGTCATCTTTCACCATGAAGGTCAAACACAAGATGTCTAACTGCAGAAATGGGTGTTTGGAGGCAGGAGATTTGCTTCTCCCTCAGTGGAACATGAATGCCAGGAGCAGATAGCTTACCCCCAGAAGTGTCTGAGACCCCTGTGGGCCCTGATCTTCTTCAGCCTCTCCAGATCTTCTCTAAGCTTGTTGTCCAGACCGTTAGCGAGGACCTACAACACAAAACAACACAACGCAGTAGTTAGCAGACACACATAGCAGAACATTCCAGAAGACAGTGACAAGCTCATGGGTACGGACAGAGGTTCAGTTCCATAAAGAGTGGCTCAGACAAAACAAGGCTCCAAGTTGTCCTGAACACAAACAAAATGGCACAACATATATCAAAGACTTGAAATTAAAATGTATTAAAAAGGGTCTCCATGGTAATCACTGACAGGTTAGCAGACTGTCAGAACACAGATTAATACATTAGCTTGCCATCTAAGTTGGTCTTTGGTGTGAATGTTGACTTTGGGGGTAACGCAGGGGGAGTTGACATCCTGTGTACAAGTCAGTCCAGTACCTAACACATCACCGTCCATCAAAGAGTTTAACATTTTTGGCCTTGTTATATATTTTACAGCAAGCCTACTGAATTTCACACACTGTGATGGAAGATATTGGGACAGTCCACAATCCCACTGGTGTCTGGACAGACACAAAAAGCTAAACTCTGTGTCACTGTGGCATTAAGATGTTTGAGCATCTTAACTTGCATCATTTGAGCCATTACACTGGTGTCTCTGGCACAACTGGTTGCCAAGTCATGTTTATCACCAACACACGTGCAGCTGTGACCAACAGCGTTAACTTGTATGCAGACATCAACTGGATTTTTTCCAACTTTTTCCAAGATAAAACATGAAGTATAAATAATATTTAGAGCAACAAAATCAGAAACAGATTTAGAGACAACAGCTCCCTGTCCAAGGGCTGTGTAACCTACCTGGCTGTATTTGCCGTCCTTCACGTCTTTCTGTCTGTTGAGGAACCAGTCTGGGATTTTGTACTGGCGAGGATTCTGCATGATAGTCACCACCCTCTCAACCTGATCACCATTAAAATACAGAGAATGAGATAGAATCAGAGTGTGCTCAAATTAAGAACAGACAGAGGGAGATGAGTCATCTCAGAAGTCCAACAGGTATGCCTGCTGACAGGATCGAATCCTGCCAGGAATTCCCTCTCCTCTTTCCTACTCTGTCAGCATCTCTCTTACATTCTGGGTAGATAAATAAAATACAAAGACGAGGACAACTTTTAAATTAACCCAGCACAGGGCTGAGAACTACCACAATTTTAGACTCCAATAAGTATTGTTCACAAATGTGAAACATGAATGTGATACAACAGGTTGATGAGGAGCTTCCAAACTTTGTCATGGCAGATGGCTGAACACGTCATGGGTGAGTAACACATCATCTCCATGCGGAGGCATGAGAAATCTGCCTACCAGCATGCATGCAATACAACCTGGTCTTCTGCACACAATACCAGAGTCCAACTGATTAACCCTATTAATGGACTATACACTGAAAAACATGGTTCTAAATTATAGAGGTACCACAGCCTTACCAAGTATCCACTATTCCTCTATAAGGACCATATTTAACAGGCATAAGTGGACTAAATAAATAAATAAATAAAAATAATGAATAAATAAAAAATAATAATTTTAAAAAATCCTTGTATACACGTCTGAACAACTTGTCAACTTTTTTTACAGACTCCAATGAAACCCATTTCAAACAGGCGTAGTCTGCATAAAAACTATATGAATGTCTAAAGCTGCGATCCACCCAAAGTACCCAGAACTTTTAGTCCCAGGAACTACTTTTCATGGAACTAAAAGGTTCCTTTAGCCCATTGTTGTCTGTTTCCACCATGATCTAAAAACCCATGAAGATTAGGCAAATTAGTCCGCTGATGTAGGGAAAAAGCAACGGCTGTTTTACAGCAGCACGTTTTCCCTGTCTAGTAATTGTTCCAATTAAAAATATTTGAATGATCGTGACAACAAACCAAGAAAGATGGATAGAGCTCTAAAGCTGTTTTATAGAGTATTAAGAAGTATTTGGTGGAGTATAGTTTGTTTTTCCTTATGACGACAGGCACGAGACAAATCCTGCGAAAATAGGTTTAAGTACTTCTTATTCATTAATTTGGGAAAATACGCTTGGTATAATATGTTCAAAGACGGTTGAATCAGTTCATTTGGATACAACGTTTATCTGTCTTGTTCTCCTGTGGGGTGGTTGGTCTGAAATTTACAAGATTTCCTTGATTAATCTCTCAATATTTCTTAGTGCGAACTCTTCAGTGTTCTTAGTTGATGTGTTTTTTTTTTTTTTTAAATTTATTTCTGATTTTTCCCTTTTTTCTCCCAATTTAGTGGCCAATCGATCCCTATTTTAATTCAAACACCCACCCTCGCACTGTGTGCGTTCGCCAACTGCATCTCTCCGGCCGGCAGTCTCGAAGGAGACCGCCTCGCCACTTTCGTGACAAGGCGACTCCAAGCCGAACCACTGTTTTTCCGACACACACAGAGACGCATTCACGTGACGAACACAAGCCGACTCCGCCCCCCTCCCGAAGACAGCGTTGCCAATGATCGCTGCTTCGTCGAGTCCGGCCATAGTCGGATCTGACGAGACCGGGGCGCGAACCCCAGTCCCCAGTGGGCAACTGCAGTTGATGTGTTTTTAAGCACAGGATTTCAAATAGTTACACTAGGAGATTTTTAAATCCGGAAAAATGAATATGAGGGTTCAAATTCACTCTGTCAAGTCAATCAAATAAAGCATGAGCTGATAAAACCATTTGATTTCAGTCACACTTTGATTTGAAGTGTCATGTAAACAGATTATTCAGCAGAACTGATTGTTGCTGCCGAGTAATGCATCCCATGTTGGTCAAAATAATCTCGCCCCAGCCCCTGGCATAAGCAGTTCTTTCTTCTGGCCCAGCAGAAGAGTTGGTTCCACTCTGGAACCAGTTTTCCTGGCCAAGAGCCGGTTCTTCGGCTGTCAAACACCAAAGAACTGGTTCAAGATTAGGCACAGGCTCCAAACCAGCCCCTTGAACTGCCTTGGTGGAAAAGGGGTAAATGAGTGAATGATTTCGGACACAGTGCTGGTTTGCGGCTGCAGACTTTTTAAAATGTCAGTTGAAATGTGCGGAGTACTCGACCAATCAGAAATGTTCAGCACTGCAAGCCCCACCTCCAAAATTCCAGTACTTTTGGAAAACACAACTCCTGTGCAGGGACTTTTTGGGGATAAAATAATGTCCCTGGATCTTAATTTAGACCCTGGCCCCTGCAGTGGAAACGCACTGAGTTCCTCAAAAGCTTCCTAATTTCTGGAGAAAGCTCCTGTGGTGGAAATGCGGCTTAATATGTGAGAGAGGCCCGCATAAAAAACACCCTTTCAATAGCAGATCTGTTTTGTCAGAAGACTGGACTACATCCATACTACTGCACTCACCTCCTCCTCAGTCAGCTCTCCAGCCCTCTTGTTGAGGTCAATGTCAGCCTTCCTCAGGACGACATGGGCGTAACGTCTGCCGACACCCTGGAGAACACAGGCAGTCATTTAGATCAAGTTTTACTCGGAGTCAAGATCAACTAAATTTACATACTCCCAAGTTTGTGTTGGTGTGATCAGCATAAAGACACAGGGCCTTAAACATGATGGGAGTAAGTGGAAAAAAAGTTATCTAAATATCAACAAGATTGTCATCATACTTAGGAAAACTTGCACTGCTAATATGGCAAACAAATGAGGAATAAACGCGGTATAGCATCCCATGAATACTTGAAAAGGGTTACTAGTCTGTTTGACATGCTAGAGAAATTTAAGATTCAGACAGCAGAGGGGTTAGATGTAAAGTTCAGTGCTACTAAAGCATGTCAGGACATTGCATCAAAGTGTGGGTGCTTTTTTTCATAAGTCAGCTCACCTTGATGGCAGTGATGGCGAAGGCGATCTTCCTCCTACCATCGATATTCGTGTTCAGAACACGAAGAATGTGCTGGAACTTCTCAGGGATGACTAGAGACTGGGGAAATGACATGATCATTATGTTCACATCGAGACATTTATTGGCTCTTTCTCAAGAAATAGAAACGGTTACTGATTCAACACCAACTAAGCATCGCTGTGTGTTACTCACACAATGGAAGAGATTAAAAAACTGCTTTACTACTGCAAGAATCCGAAGTGCTTTACATTCAAATGACTACATCACATTACGCTATGGGAGGAGGCCCATACTTAAGTTTATATGATCTGAGGTTTTAATTTAGGTGAGGTACTTTTCTAAACCCTAGGAGATTTTCATTCTCACTTGCACACTTCTGCTACATTTGGTTGCTTTGTTCTATGTACTACTGAGTTTACAAATAAAACTTAAACCCTAACCTTTCACAGGGTCAGTGCCATAATCAATGTACATGCTGCCATAAGACCTAACGAGCTACCGACAGAGACGTTTTGCCGCTTGACTCCTTCATTCTGGCTAGCTTGTTAGCATAGCTGGCTAACATGAAAGAAGAAAGCAACTTTACTTTGTCATTGTTCACTTACAATGAAATCTGTTTTCTGCATCCAACCCATCCTATTGTATAGGAGCGGTGGGCAGCTGCAGCGCCCGGGGACCAACTCCAGATATTTCCACTGCCTTGCTCAGGGGAACAGGCAGGAGTATTAACCCTAACGTGAATGTCTTTTTGACGGTGGGACGAAACCGGAGCCCCCGGAGGAAACCCACGCAGACACGGGGAGAACATGCAAAGTCCACGCGAGGAAAGGACCTGAGACGGCCTGGGGTTCGAACCCGGGACCTTCTTGCTGTGAGGCAACAGTGCTAACCACTGGGCCACCGCGTTTCCCATAGAATACTGGTATCGTTATAAAAGGCTGAAAACAGAAAACTATGCAAACTTTAAGGGCGAGCTGCCGGGCAGGACTAATACGGGTTAAAAGCCCCATCGGTAGAGTAATTTTGGGGAGGTTTACGATCATTTTAACGCAGAGTAGGAGAGCCGACGCGGGTCTCGCTAGTATCGTCTTAACGCCGACAAATAATCCCGACACGTTCGCGTCGCCAATCCACCAATTCGACACCAAGTCGACCAAGGAACCTATCAAGCATCCACTGCAGCTCTAAAAGTGAAAAACAAACGAACTCAACGCAGGATGAACGCAGATTTTCAAACATTCCAGGTCGCCGAACTAGCGTTCTCACCATCTTGGAAGTGGGTTCCGCGCGAAGAGGAAGTGGCGTTGTTCTCGCGAAATCTTTGCGGACAGTTCGCGACTTCGGAGCGGAAGTGGGTCCGTCGGTAAATGTTGCCCGACTGGCACATTCAAGCAAGTGGGTCGGTCCGTATAGAAAAATATATTGATGATTTCTAAGATGGAGTGAAGATAAGATATCTCCGGATCAAAAGAGTTCTAGTTTTGATTTGATTTACCAAACCGGCGAGTAACTTCTGCCGCCTTCATAGGTCCGGGGACACATTTCCTCCCCCCGGTCGCCCCCGCAGAGGAGGACCGTGTTTTTGTAGCGCAGTCAGGTTTGGCTGCTATGGCGGAAGAAGCCGTCTCCGTTGTAAACACGGCTGTTAACCTGCCAGAAAACGCCATGGCGTATTTACAAGACGAGGTAACGTTTTTGTTTTTTTTTGGTAACTCAGAAAGGGCGGCCAACGCCGTTGAAACAAAATGCCAAACATTTGTAAGCTCTTCGTCCGAAATGACATTAGCATCCTGTTAGCACCAGACTGCATCATCATTGGGGTGTAGATTTTCTTATAACACACGATGAAAAACCGTCCTCGTTATCTGGGGCTTCAAGCGCCTCTTACTCTCTTTGTCACACGTCAATATTCATTCATTCGCGGTTCGATACACACGTAATCGATTTTTGGAGTTCCGTGTCAGCGTTGGAGTCTTTTCTTAGGTCCGGTTAGGCCGTTTAGTGTGTGTGACTGCAGCGAGTGAGACGTTAATCCTGGTGTCCCTGCCATGCAAGAGGTGAAGCTATGAACCTGGCTGTCTTCAAACACCCCTATGCGTGTCTCTCTGTTGTTTCTAGAAGGCCGATGGCGACATCCCTAACCTCAACCTGGGGGACCTCGACCTCACTACGGACGAGTTCATCTTGGATGAAGTGGACAGTGAGTTGGCAACCCACACTTCATATTTGTTATACTATAGACTGAACAGGGGGAAAAAAATCTAAACTGGACGTCGTCTTCATTTATGAGTCTTCATTTGGTTTTTTTTTCGGAGTTGAAATTGTTATATTTTCACATATTCAAAACATTTTCTATTGTTGGCAGTGGTGCCAGGCTCTGTGGTGCACCCTGTATGAGACTGTAACAGCAGGACATTGGGACAGTGCCTTACCAGAGTAGGATTTAGCCAGACAGTGGCTCAGGGTGCCTTCACTTTGGGGCTGCGTGGTTATGGCTAAAACAATACTTGAAATATATTTTTGATAGATTTAGCTATCATCATTATCCGTCAGGATTATTTGCATGGATGATTTGAGGAACAACATTCTTTTATCTTAACTTATCATAACATCTTGACTACAGTTGGACATTCAACAGTGACAGCTCTAAATAATCAGAATTGCTTATACTATATTAGTACTGGACAATTGGTAGCTGTGAAAACTAGACGTAAAAATATATGCTTGGTCATAATTAATAGTTAAGCTCCTGTTCTGGAAAAGTCCAACTGCCGTCTCGTATTTCCACATGAATGTTAGATTCTTTATCAACGCTTGTGTCATTTTATCTCGTTCAGTTCACATCCAGGCCAATCTTGAAGATGACCTTGTGAAGGAGGCACTCAAAACGGTAAGGCAGTCACAACATGGACATTTCAACTAGCTCTCATACATGGTGTTGCCTTCTGATGTAAAACTCAGGAAGCGTATTTGAAGGGAGGAGCTATCTCCTAATGTCAGCCGAATTTTTGGCAGCAATGTTTATATAACAAAATCTTCTGGTAGATCAATCTGCCAGAAGATGGTCCACGTAGTCTTTGACGTAACAGCAACATCCTTGATTTGAATCTGACCATCAATGAGTTGAAACTACACGCTGGATATGTGCTCTTCTCTCCCGGCTTGTTGCAGGGGGTTGACCTCAGACAGTATTCCAAACAGGTGGAGGCAGAGCTTCAGAGAATCGAACAGGCATCCATCAAAGACTGTATCCTCATCACATTCATTGTTTTCTAACAGTAGTTACAACTGAGCTGTAATTACAGGTTAAGAAGGGTTCTGTTAAGTGGTCTGATTTAATGTGAACATAGATTCTAAGCTTCTACAAATGTTATGCAACCGCTGTTCTCCATGCTTCAGTAATAATTTTTGCTTAACCACCCTCAATTCACCTTTCAATTCAATCTTCAGTCCACTTTATTTGTTAAGATGTATTTAATATCTGAATCAGTAATAATGAACCTCATTTTCTATAACAATGAGATTTATCCTGACATTCAGACTAAACAATTCAACAGTCTTATCATTTCACATGGTTCCCACACCATGTCACTTAATGTGGTCAATTTAGGAGCAAAGTTGTGTTCACCAAAAAACAATTCTATGGATCAGCTTTATACCTTCCTAGAGACTCGTATTTTAATCCAAAAAAACCCCAAGATATTTATACAAATAAGTATACTTTAAAGTTGTAGATCCAATCTGAAATATACAGTCAGTCCATCAGTTACATCCATCCATCCATTATCCAAACTGCTTATCCTGCTCTCAGGGTCGTGGGGGTGCAGGAGCCTATCCCAGCAGTCATTGGGCGACAGGCGGGGAGACACCTTGGACAGGCCGCCAGGCCATCACAGGGCCGACATACACACGCACATTCGCACCTAGGGACAATTTAGTACAGCCAATTCATCTGACCTACATGTCTTTGGACTGTGGGAGGAAACCGGAGCACCCGGAGGAAACCCACACAGACACGGGGAGAACATGCAAACTCCACACAGAGGATGACCCCCAAGGTTTCTAAAATGCTTAATCTGAGTTTACACATTATTTATGAATAATCTCCATTTGCTGCACCTAAAAAAATCACAACAATCAACATTTTCTGTAAGTTAATCCCACTTTCACCAACTAAAACTATAACATCACAAGTATGGAAGCCGAGAATAGCCCTGCTTGCAATTTTTTTTAAATGCCGTTATCTCGAGATCACAAGTTTATTATTGCGTTCTCTTGGCAACAAAGCTTGTTTCTTCGAGATAATGAAATAATTTATCACGAGAAAACAACTTTTCTTCTTGAGATCACAGGATGATTATGGAGAACTCGAAAATGAGTTCTGGTTCGGTCGATCACCGCAGTCACGCCATCTCCACTTCGGAGGGGTGCGGTCACGCTATCGGGACTCCATAGTGCATTTAGGTGCACCTCGTAAACTCTGAAATCTACATCAGAATTAAAACATTGACCTGCTCTTTGTGGTGTACACTGATGCCAGAGAAGTCAGTCTAGGGGATGTGGTCATCCAACAAACTGGGTTAAGTTCAGAGGAGGTCTTGGTATATAGGAGCAGAAGCCTAAAAAAAGTATAAAGGAATTACTGTGCCACTGAAAGAATGTTTTTGGCTGTAGTGTGGTCGTTGGCGAGGTGGCGGCACTATCTGGAGGGTAGACACTTTAAAGTGGTGACTGATCACCCCTCCTTGGTCTGGGTCCTGAATTACATCAGATATGAAATCAGTAAATGTTCAGGTTATTCACCTGCACAGGAGCTTTGAAAGCATTATGAAATATACCATCTACATCTGAATACGTCACCAGGAATAACGTTCTCTCTAGCTGTGTCATAACTAGATAGGACACCAAAATCCAGCACTCCATGTGTATATGACCAGTTTTGTATAGTTACCAACAGTTGAAGTTCAGATAGTGGTGGGTTTGATGCACAGGGAGTGTCTGCTGTGTTGTAGACCTTGACTAGATCCTGCGTCAGACATCAAGGAGAGTCAGAACATTGCTCTGCTGCACAACCAGATCACTGCCTGCGACTCCATACTGGAGGTAAGATCAGTTACTGTTCATCAGTAAACCTGCTTGATAAAATACAGCTTCTCAAAATCACACACTGGTGCCCAGTGGTTAGCTATGGGTGTCAGATGGCACAGATATAAGCTTCACTTCCACAAAAGAAGCCATCTTATCCACATTAAAATGTATTACTTAACCATAGTTCATATTCAACTGGGATTCACACCAACCCATAACCAGGGTTTATATTCACCCTCTATACACTCACACACACACACACACACACACACACACACACACACACACACACATACACACACACATACTATCTTATTCCACATTTAAGTAAGTGCTTTACTGTTCTTATGCATAACTTGCTGCAGGATTGTAATTAGGTGCACACTGTGTTCTGTATAGATAAAGATTGACTGTTTGACTGGGTGTCTGTGTTTGTGCTGTCAGAGAATGGAGGGCATGCTGAGCGGTTTCCAGAGCGACCTTTCCTCCATCAGCAGTGAGATCCAGACTCTGCAGCAGCAGTCGGTCAGCATGAATGTCAGGCTGAAAAACAGGCAGGCAGTACGCAGCCACCTCAGCCAGCTGGTGGATGAGCTGGTTGTCCCTGGGGCCATGATCTCGTAAGAGACCTGTGTGTGTGTGTGTGTGTGTGTGTGTGTGTGTGTGTGTGTGTGTGTGTGTGTGTGTGTGTGTGTTGAAAGATTTTTTTTTTTTTGGCCTTAGCTCATTTCTCATATACCAGTGTATTTTTGCAAGTCTACGCACCTGCTAAAATGTTATCTATCTATTTGGGAGTGAAATGTGGTATGTCTATTTTTGTTATCCTAAAGCGTAGTATGACTAGTAAATATATTATGAGTGCAGTCACCCCACAACAAGATGGTCCTGGGTTCGAGCCCTGGGGTAGTCCAACTTGGGGTCGTCCTCTGTGTGGAGTTTGCATGTTCTCCCTGTGTCTGCGTGGGTTTCCTCCCACAGTCCAAAGACATGTAGGTCAGGTGAATCGGCTGTACTAAATTGTCCCTAGGTGTGATGGCCTGGTGGCCTGTCCAGGTTGTCTCCCCGCCTGCCGCCCAGTGACTGCTGGGATAGACTCCAGTGTCCCGTGACCCTGATTAGGATAGGTGTCTTGGATAATGGATGGATGGATGGATAGTATCATAGTATAAATGTCAGCAGGGGTTGCTGAGTAGTGCTCTCCACACTTCTGCATTTAAAACCAGAGGAGTCGAGTTGTATTTGTTATTGTTTGAATCCTGGATCCTGAAAATCTTTTGAACTCACGGTCCTCAGCAAACTATGCGTCGATGTCAACAAGCAATATTTATCGATGGCTTTCCATACATGCTGTGGATCCACTGTCTTTGTATGTGAATCGGTTTGTCTTTGGATTTGTTTTCATACGGAAGAGCAGAGCTCAGAGTTCAAGTATAATCACACACAGCACCTTTAAGAACTCTGTGTGTGTGTGTGTGTGTGTGTGTGTGTGTGTGTGTGTGTGTGTGTGTGTGTGTGTGTGTGTGTGTGTGTGTGCGCATCCTCTCCCAGCACCATCATAGACAGCCCTGTGACGGAGCAGGAGTTTCTTGAGCAGCTCCATGAGCTCAACAACAAAATCAACTTCGCCAAGGAGCTCAGCTTCAGAGAGACTCTGGCCTGCTCTGATATTCAGGACATAGTGGACCGGCTCAAGATTAAGGTACAAGGGACACGTCACATGACATTTTGAAAAGAACACAGAATCATTAAGGAATCAAAGCTTTCACAGGCACACTTACGTAATTGCTGTTGCTCTACTCTCCAGGCAGTGTCGAAGATCCGGGAGTTCATCCTCCAGAAGATTTATTCTTTCCGGAAGCCAATGACCAACTACCAGATCCCACAGAACACTCTGCTCAAATACAGGTCAGTAAATCCACTCAAGCCTTGGGCGTCCGGGTGGTGTGGTGGTCTATTCCATTGCCTACCAACACGGGGGTCGTCTGTGGGTGGGAAGCCGGATGTGGGTATGTGTCCTGGTCACTGCACTAGTGCCTCCTCAGGTCGGTCGGGACGCCTGTTCAGGGGGGAGGGGGAACTGGGGGGAATAGCGTGATCTTCCCACACGCTACGTACCCCTGGTGAAACTCCTCACTGTCAGGTAAAAAGAAGTGGCTGGCGACTCCACATGTATCATGGAGGCATGTGGTAGTCTGCAGCCCCCCCCCCCCCCGGATCAGCAGAGGGGGTGGAGCAGAGACCAGGATGGCTCAGAGAGCAGGGTGATTGGCAGAGTACAACTGGGGAGAAAAAAAATCCACTTGAGCCCAATCAAATTAAATTAAAGGTCGTAAAAACATGTGAAGTTGTTTTTCTCTGAACATGAAGTGCAAAAACGACTTTAAAGCAGGGGTGGGCAGTCTTATCCAGAAAGGGCCGGTGTGGGTGCAGATCTTTGTTCCAATCAAGCAGTTACACACCTGTGTCTCCTCATCAAGTTCTTCAGCTAAGACTCTACTGGCTGATTAGTGGGATCAGGTATGTAACTGCTTGGTTGGAACAAAAACCTGCACCCACACCGGCCCTTTCTGGATAAGACTGCCCACCCCTGCTTTAAAGTGTATCTGCCGTCCTGACAGAAAGGGTTGTTGGGGCAAAGGTTTCTGACAGGCCAGTGAATTTGCGCGTACTGAGCATATGTCTCAGTGGGCTACTCAACATAAACACACAAGGAAGTGAAAACACTATATCTAATTCACCAGGTACGGTGTAAGGGAACGGTTGGTGCTTTTTGTACCAAGTCCAAAACAAGCAAGCGCTAACGTTAGGAAAGGTTCGGATGCTACAATACTGTAGTCACACACTTAGCATTTTAAAAAGAAATCTATACTTCTTTTTTTGTATTATTTATTTCTAGTTTTTCCCATTTATCCCACCCGATTAACCCAATGGCATACGGCCGGAACTCTTGTCGAATAACTCCCCTGGCTCACGTTTCCACAGGAAGGAGATAGTTGTTACACCAGCTTCCTTCAAACTTGTGTCGGCTGCTCTCGCAATTTTACACGCTGAAGCCTCGCATGGATTGCATCACCTTCAGGCTGCGAAGGAGGTGTATGGAGAATGCTTTCAGTTGCTTGGCTTCAGGCGCCCGGGTGGGCCAGAGGGGTCGCTGGAGAACGACTAGTCCCCGAACACTACACCGATCTACACCCGCTATCCCTCGGGTAAGGGGGGCCTAATGAATACCTTACCCAGTGGACGCTCTGGCCGTGACCGGTTACGGCGAGTCTGGGATACGAACCTCCCAGCCACACGACGAGCGGGTTGCAAGAACGGCGGTTTATTCCGCTCAGCCACCAGAGCGGCGAAATCTATACTTTTAAGAAGGACTTCACGAATAGGAAAAGAGAAATTTGGTGTTAATCATTTAATAACATTTCTGGATAGGATTTTATTGTGGTGAGGAAATCCAAACTCTTAAGCATGAGCATTTGAGTTGATGCCTTTGTGAGAAGGTGAAGTACAATGAATTATGACTTGTGAGATGCAGCATTGAAGCACCACGGCTCGGCGCTGAAGGTCTGTTTATCTTTGTCTTTATCTGCTGGGTCGATTGGCAAGAATGTCTTTTTTTTTTTTCTTTTTTTTTTTGGTATTTTTTTTACACATATGCTTGACAGCGACAGTGGAGGCAGACGGGAAATGGGGAGCGCGAGAGAGTAATGACTTCCAACAAAGGTCACTGGCTAGATTCGAACCGGCGACGTTGCAACCATTTGGCCGTGTTGTATGCGATTTAACCATTTGGCAATGGAGGCGCCCCTGGCAAGAATGTGTTGATAGAATTCATGTCATGGTATAGTATGTTGTGAGACCTTCTTCTTCTGCTTTTGATTGCTCCCGTTAGGGGTCGCCACAGCGGATCATCCGTTCCCATCTCTTCCTGTCCTCTGTATCTTCCTCTGTCACACCAGCCACCTGCATGTCCTCCCTCACCACATCCATAAACCTCCTCTTTGGCCTTCCTCTTCTCCTCTTCCCTGGCAGCTCCATATTCAGCATCCTTCTCCCAATATACCCAGCATCTCTCCTCCACACATGTCCAAATCATCTCAATCTTGCCTCTCTTGGTTTGTCTCCAAACCGTCCAACCTGAGCTGTCCCTCCAATATAATCGTTCCTAATCCTGTCCTTCTTCATCACGCCCGATGAAAATCTTATCATCTTCATCTCTGCCACCTCCAGCTCCACCTCCTGGCTTTTTATCAGTGCCACTGTCTCCAAACCATATAACATAGCTGGTCTCACAACCATCTTGTAAACCTTCCCTTCACCTGTGTGCACTTTCCTCCACTCTTATATGTCACCCTGTGTTCCTCCCTCTTCTTGAAATATGTATTCACCACAGCCATTTCCATCCTTTTCACAAAATCCACCATCATCTGTCCTTCCGCTTTCTTCTCCTTGACACCATACGTACCCATCACCTCTGTTCCCTTCACCAACATGCCCATTGAAGTGCGCTCCAATCACCACTCTCTCCTCCTTGGGTACACTCTCCACCACTTCATCCAACTCACTCCAGAATTCTTCTTTCTCTTACATCTCACACTCAACTTGAAGGGCATATGCACTGATAACATTCATTAACAGACCTTTGATTTCCATCTTCAGACTCATCACTCCTTCTGACACTTTCTTCATCTCCAACACACTCTTGACATACTCTTCTTCAGAATTACCCCTACCCCATTTCTCCTCCCATTTGAATTTGAACCCACCTCCGATGCTCCTGGCCTTACTCCCCTTCGACCTGGTCTCTTGCACACACAGTATACCTACCTTCCTTCTCTCCATCGTATCAGCCAGCTCTCTCCCTTTACCAGTCATAGTGCCAACATTCAAAGTTCTGACTCTCACCTCCACACTCCCACCCTTCCTCCTCTCCCACTGCCTCTGGACATGCCTTTCCCCTCTCCTTCTCCTTCACCCAACAGTAGCATAGTTTCCACCGGCACCCTGCTGGTTAACAGTACCGGTGGCGGTCGTTGGTAACCTGGGCCTCGACCGATCTGGTATGGAAATCTGATTTATGATCCACTGTAAGGGACCGAGTAGGTAGCAAGAGGAATCACAGGTCGTTTAAAAAAAAAGAAATGTTTTTATTTACTCAAAAACCATTCTCCCGTAATAACAAAAAGCTCTGGGCCCATAAAAGAGGTCAACTAAACAGGACTTAACTCACATCGTGCCAAAGAAAGAAACTGAACATAACAAACTCAACATACCAAACTGAACACAAGGGGGAACATATATACTGGCTGGTCAGACCATTTTAAAACAAAAAGGGTAACACACAAACAACACTCTACTCACTAAACTACAAATAACAAAAAACAGAACAATTTTTCAACAAGTTAACCCATTTAAATAGTAACCAAAGCAAAAAGAACCAAAACCTAACATATTCTAAAGAAACAAACAAAATATCTAAATTATGAATAACCCCCCCATGATATGGCGGGCAGTTGGTAGAGCCCAATTGGCTACCCTGTCTTTAACAGCTCTGCTCTGTGGAGCGCATCTTTTGGTCAGGCCTGACAAGATGTCCTCCAGCAGTGGCGCCCCCAGCACTGGTAACTCAACAACCGAAAGTTAAAACAAAATAAACTACAAATGCGTGGCTGCGAGTGCGGCCATCACATCCGCATATTTGATTTTTATTCCGGATGCCCGTCCTGACGCAACCCTCCCCATTTATCTGGGCTTTGGACCGGCACTAAGAATGCACCGGCTTATACATCCAGCGGCTGGGTTATATTGTCATACATTATGATACTACAAATACTGCAGTATTGTCAAGATTTTAGAAAAATGTCATAAACACCTCAATATGCATCAAATCAGAGTAATCAGAGTCATAGCTGGTGTGACACTGACAGTACCTGTTTTTGTGGTTCAGCCCTGTTACAATTCTGCACCTGCCACCTAGTAGTCAGAGATGGAAATTACACAATGGAGTGGAGATGCTGCCAGCTGTCTGTGTTTCGTCTTAAGAATCGAAGCAGTGTTTATGAGTCAGTATAATGTTGTGAAAGGTAGCGTCGTGATACTCGAGTGTTTTGATATTTTCGTTGACCCCTAGCATCCATTGTAATCGCACACTTTGAACTATTCCCCCATTTCCAGATTCTTCTATCAGTTCCTCTTGGCCAATGAGAGGATGGTTGCCAAGGAGATCAGAGATGAGTACATGGACACCATGAGTAAGATCTACTACAGCTACTTCAAGTCTTACAGCAGCAGGTTGCTCAAAGTGCAGGTCAGTGGGTCACCAAAGTCACTGGGGTCGGTACCATCCAACAGATGACGTCCCGTCTGTTGGGATTTTTACCGTCTGTTTATCAGTAGCATGCTGGAGGTGTGATCCCCCACTCTCTCATCCGTCTTCACCCCAGTGAGACTGTTTTCTGAACTTATTCCACCATCTATTGAAATGAACAGTAAATGTCTCTGGTCATCTCACCACATTACTAATGCTCATTTATCTACATTTTCTGGCGTGTAAATATCTTATGAAAGCACAGAAAGTCATCCACTAAATATCACCACATCATCCATATCGGGGTATCCAGTCTAAAATATTGAGGTGTTTGATTCTGTCAGTGTCATCCGGACCTACGTGACACTAACTAAAAAGGAAGTGCCATTAAAATATAGTCGATGATGGAGAAATAAAAATCTGTTGATTTGGGGGGAGGGGAGACAAGTCAGTGTTCATCCGCTTTAGCATGCAGCTAACATGAGCTCACTTCCAGCCATCGTTCGGATGTTTCTGCTAACGGACCCAGTTGATGATGACACACATCACATGTATGAGGTGGGTTATCTCATGCCCGTGATCATGATCATGTCTCGTTGTTGTGTTTTGGGAGCAGTATGAGGAGGTAGCGGACAAGGATGATCTAATGGGAGTGGAGGACACAGCTAAGAAAGGTATCCTTCAGAGAGAAATTGTGCATGTGTGCGTGTGTGTGTGCATATTTGTGTGTGTGTGTGTGTGTGTGTGTGTGTGTATGTGTATGTGTGTCAGGTGTATCATTCCTTGACTACCTGCAGGTTTCTTCTCCAAGCCGTCCTTGAAAAGCAGGAACACCATTTTCACTGTGGGCCAGAGGGGGACAGTATTGAGCCCCGCCGAATTAGAGGGACCTATCCTCATACCCCACACTGCTCAGAGGGGGGACAGCAG